>NC_034438.1:74725449-74804546 GCF_002078875.1 Numida meleagris
CCTTCCTTCCTTCCTTCCTTCCTTCCTTCCTCCTTCTTTTCCTCCTTCCTTTCCTCCTTCTATTAAGGCACCAGAGTGGGATTTCTGCAGAACTTACTTTTTTTCTTCCCAGAATTCTTTCTTGTATAAGTTATTGTCATGTGCCAGATTCCTGAGCACAATTTCAGTTACTGTGTTATTTTATATATGGCACTTTTGTAAGAGATTTGGCAGCACCCAAAAGCAATTCATTGAAAATTCATGATTTCATAGTGGGTTTTTCTCAAGTACAACAGTTGGCATTCAGTTACAATATAGCAAATGCAGAACTAGCATGGAGAAGCTAAAATATACCCTAGGTTCGAACTAAACAGAATCCAGTTCCTGTCTGCACTACCTGAATGCTGAGTGAGTTTCTGCTCATGTACCGATGGAACAACCATACATTTAAGACTGTTATGAAGATGATATGTGTTTGCACATGGTAAACTAAAGCAGTAAGTATAGTACGGTTATCTTGAGATGTTGTGATTATGTGCCTGCCTTTTCAGAATTTCAGAAGCATTTGGCATCTCTGCTTTGTAGTTGGGTAAATAAGTACAAGTGTTCGAGTTTTTTGTTTGTTTTTGTTTGGTTGTGTCCAACCCTAAATGCGTTGGAAGTCATATTTAAAAACTGTGCCAAGGTATAATTTCATTCAGTGTGTGGAACTGAATTTTTTTTTTTTACATTTTTAGAGTAATTCCTTTCAGAAAGACATTAGGTCCTTTATGAGCCTCTAGTTGTATATCCTGAATGTGATCTTTTAAAATACAAGCTGATTGTTTTCCCTTGAGAGAAAACCGAGTCAAGAATAATGTAATAATTATGCCGTATTACATACTAGAATGTTGCAAGCAATGATGTGTACACCTGTTATTTTCTCTTGGCAACAAAATCTCTCCTTATAATTACTATTTGTTTTTCGCATGGTGCCATTAGGTTATGCGATGCTGTCTTACAGCTGACGAAAGGATGTAGATTCTGAAGAATAAATAGGTGAAAGTCCAAAAGTAAGTTCTCATTGCTTTTGAGAGCCGTTGTTACTTTTTTTTATTATTATTTTAATTTACCTTTAGTGCACTCTTCTGTTCCATTCAAGTTCTTTCTGTGAATGTGTTCCCAGAAAATAAAATGCTCTGGAACAACATGAAGTATTTCTTCCAACATTTTGTTAAGATTTTGGAAGTTTTGACAAGACAAGCCAATCTGAAGAAGTGCATAAACACGCCCAATAAAATGTAGAACACGCCGAAAGGGCCCTCTGTTGTTACAAAATTATAATGACACTGTAATTAGAAAGGTAGACAGCATTTTGAAAAATTTCATCAACTAGCATCTTTTTTACTGCAAAGGACCAATTAAGTCATGCATGTAGCTGTATTCTTGTGATATAAACTGTAAAGATTACATCGTGTTTAAATGAGAATAACAGGCGCACATTTAAAAAGAAGACAAAGAAATGTAAATATATTTGATTAATAAAACATTTCTATTACCCTATCCTAAGTCTTTGTTTTATGTTACGGAATTTTGTGCACGTTATGCAGAAAAATGTATGCTTAAATTCATGTGCCTTGAAGGTAGCTTCAAATAATCACTCTACTTTGCTGTGGTGTTTATCCTGAGTTTCCAGAAGGGCTGCAGCTTGGATGTTGCAAGCTGCTTTGCAGGGAGAAGAGAGTTGAAAGCAATTTCATTTTTCCTGGTGTCTGGAAGGTATTGTAATACTCCTTTTGTTCTAACGCTGAGAGCACAGTGCAGTCATATACTCAAACAATTTCTCAGCCGTATAGTGGATTTTTGGGGTGTGGGTTTGTGAGACAAATTGTGTCCTACTACATCCTGGTTTTCCTATTCTGCGTGCTGAACTGCGTATTTTTACAGTTAACAGCTGAAGTCTTTTGTAGTTACCCAAAGCCTGATTTACAAGGATCACCATCTAGTGGACTAAGACAGAATTTCAAAACTCCAGCTGATGTTATGTGCGAGCTCCTTTTTAAAAAATCATTCTAAAACCAAAACTAAAACCACTAGCTTTACTCTCTGCAAGGGACCTTCAGTGCTTTTTGTAACATTATTTCATTGCCATTGTACATGTCAAAGAGCAGTGATTAGTTCGCTAACTCACCCCTTGTTCCACTTGAAAAAATACCACTTGAGTCTGCGAAAAAATATGTCAGTTTCTGTCATTTTTCATGCTATATGACCTTTTACATAAGCACCAGAACCACCACGGTAGAATAATTGCACAAAACTACTGTACTTGAGAAAATACTCAGGTAAATTGGCCAGCAGACTGCCTGCTGGTTTGCAAGTAGCAGGGATAGTCAATCATTCAAGGCAAGCTTCTAAACATGCAAGGAAAATTCTTTATAACACAAAATTGTATTGAGTCACGCTGTATGAGATTATATTGCCAAGCCCGTGTAATCTGTCATGAGCTAATGAGACACAAATGTCTGAGGGGGTGGCAGTGGAGAAGTCCTTTGGCTGATGGCCCAATCTGTGATATAAGAGTGTCCTGGGGTCCACCTTCTTGCAACTCTTCTGGTGGATGATTTAGAAGGGGTGAGGCTCAGGTCTGCGAATATTTTTCTTTTAATTCCTTAACTGAACATTTTCATTTGGACAGAGGGCTGGGAGTCTGGTACCTTCTCGCTTTTGTCCCTGTGTATTTTCACTGAGATTAAGGGAAGGATCATATGCAGTATTAAAGTACAACATGGAAATCAGAAGAACAAGGCAAAATTTGTTTTGATGTTACATTGTTGGGGCTTTTTTTCTAAACAAGGTGGACAATTTCTCCTGAACAAATACATAGAAATCAGCAGCCTCCAAGTCATGGCACATGGTGTTTAAGTAGCTTCTTTGGCATCAGTAAGCATCTGCAGGTTAAAACAAGCACAGATCTAAGTATCACAAATCCAAGATATATTTGAACTGGTAACACTCAGACGCTGGCACCATGTACCTTAGTCTTTCTTCTTTTCCTGCTGGTAAAGTCAGCAAAACATTTGGCAGATAACTTGATCAATTCCGTCTTCCATGGCTGTAGGGATCTGATAACCTTTTGGAGCAGACTGACGGTACGAGGCATATAGGTGGTGGGGGTTTGGGGGCCTAGTGTAACCTATTGTGTGGTGAAATAAAGCACCAACTAATGCACAACAGTGAAGTGCCTAAGAAGAAGATCTCTAGAAGTCAGTGCACTGAAGAGGGTTTTTGTCTTTCTCCTCAGTATCTCCTGGTGACCTTCCTGAGGTAGTTTCCTGACCAGCCTCCTTGCACTAACTCTGAATCATTTTCATAGGTGTAAAAACAACTAAGAAGGCCACTGCTAGCTGGACAAGCAACATGTACCTAAGGCGAAGAATAAACTAATGTTCTATAAGACTTGATCTCTGAACATGACTGGAACCCATCCAAACACATGCAGAGGAAGAGGGAAGGATAGTCTATCACAGAAAAAGATCAGAATCCTTACACTACATTCAAGAGGTCCCACATTTGAAGATTGCACTGACTTAACTTTAATATTTTAAAAAAATATTTATATATCTTTAAGTTACGGGTAACATAACTAGCACAACTGCCACAGCCAGTTCTTGGAAAGCCGTACTAATGACTCCTAGGCCATGCTTTGTAGCCATACATGGATCTCTCCAGGTTTGCCCCAGATGTCCTCATCCAACAACCAAAGCAGATCATCCGTACCAGTACTTCCCAACAGATTTAAACTTTCTCCAATCTTTACTCCCCTCCCGTCTTGGCTCTCATTGTTTCCATCTATTATATTTCATTTTTATCTTCATTTTCCTCTTCCCCTCTCTGACATTACTGCATTCAATCATTTTCCCCATCTCTAGAGTTTCTCCAAATAAGCTTACAAATGACTAAAGAAAGAACTTGTATTTGTTTATGTTGGCACAACAAGTCACAAAAATACATTTTTTTTTTTCTCTATAATCTCAGCCTCAATAGAATGAGTCAAAGCATAATAGTCATGCAGAGACTTTAACCTGGAATTTTTTTTTAGGAAGCCAAGAACATTTTGGCCTACAGCACACACACTGTTAGCGATCAAATTTTCTTCTGGAAGCTATTTAGATTTTTTTTTTCTTTAACTTTTTATCAGGGTTATTTTTTTATCTTTTTTCCCCATGGCATACTATGTAATTAGATAGCCAGTAAACTGAAAGTTTCATATAGAAAATACTTTTTATCAAGTTAAAAAAAGCACGATTACATGCACGAACTGAGCCATACTTGCAATGTCCATCTGTTAGTCTGCCTGTGTCTTTCTTCACTTTCTCTTTTTCCCCTTAAAGTATAAAAAGCAATTTCTTCTGCTCACACACAAGATCTTCAAGAAACGGGATAATATATTACTGTAATACTGCACAATAATTCCGCACAATGAAACGCAGCAGAAGTGTCTGATCAGTCAGTGATAAGAACACTGTGTAGCTCCTGTCTCAGTTTTTGAAATGGCTTGTGTGAGGAAGACATATGTTCAATGAAGAGGTAGGCAGAAACAACTAAAAGCAGTATCTGACTCACTGCTATGACGTTGCTTAGCTTATTTTTATTTAATGAGCTAATGAAACCAAGGAGGCTGCACGGTTCTTTAATGGGAGATAAGTAGATCTGGGAAGTTTTAAGAGGTAGAGGAATGTTTTATCTGCCTGTCATCTTACCAGCAATTCTTTGCTCTGTGCTAATATTTGAGGTCCCTGAGAAAGATCTCCCAAGTGCACATTTTCAGTAAAGTTCATTCTTCCCTCTCAGAATTTATTCTCCAGAAAAGCAGAGACCTTGCTTGAAGTGCAAAACAAACACAAAACTCCACAGACAATCACACACACAAAAATATGCTGGGAAAACAAAATAAATTAGGATTTTTCTTCCATACTTCTATTAAAAAAAAAGAAAAAATGTCTGTGCATGATTCCTCATCTTTCAACATTTGAGAGAAGATCTCTGCCTAGGACTAACGACTAGGAAAGTAATTTTGACCATTTGCATACTCCCAATCACGGCTCTCCTTGGGTTTTAGTGGTTAATTCTTCTGTGTAATCTTCTCAATAATAATGTTGATTTTTAAATTACTCTTTTACTTTTTATTGTGGCTACAAAGATCATATATCTCTTTCAGTCTTGCATGGTCATATGGTCTTAATTCACCTCAAGTCAAGTCTTGATGAAGGTACTGCATTGTGCAGTTTCTCATATGTATTAACAACACATATTATAGACAGTGCAAGAACTTGAAACCATGTGTAGCTTTTCTCTTCTCTCTGGCTTGCCACTGCCTTTCTAGTTTCGGATTTTCCTGTGCTGAGAGATCCCTTTTCACCAGCAGCCTGAGTACGATGGTTGTTTGCCTGCAAAATCCCACGGCAGATTCGTGCTTCTAGATTTCCTTGAGTGGTAAAACTTCATAGATCTGCTTCCATCCCATTGAGAGAAGAGCTGCCCACTTTGTGTCAATAGATCAGCGGTTAAGCAACCCTGTGGTAATGAATTATTTTCTGATTTTTTTTTTTTTTACCTGCCTCATTGTCTCTTGTGATGTTTACCTTCACCTAAGCCATAAATGGCAGAAACTGTGGAAGCGAAGAGCAAACTGCAGTATTGTTTATGTATGGTAAATCTTCACTTCTTCGTACTGTTCATTTGGTTTGACTCTAGCTCATTTTGGAATG
Source organism: Numida meleagris (assembly GCF_002078875.1). NCBI lineage: Eukaryota > Metazoa > Chordata > Aves > Galliformes > Numididae > Numida > Numida meleagris. The sequence continues at coordinate 74,731,176 of NC_034438.1, forward strand.
TCTCCTTAACAGATAAGCTAAAATCACACAAACCAATACGAATAACTATGTTGAATGGCTAATTACTAATGGGTAATGGCTTTAGTAATACATTATGCTATTTGTATGTTAAATTAAAAATTATCATAATGCCACCAAATTATTGTTATTCATTGGTGTTAGGATAAAGCAGAGAAATCACTGTACTGGGAAAATATTTTTAACTCCTATAGCTTTTATATACGTAGCAAATTAATTGGCTGCTAAAGTACTGGATAGTGTATACTTTGGAGTGATAGCTTCATTTGTTTTATGTTTTTTTTTTTTCCTCAAGGGGGTAGGGGGTTGTTTTCCACAAAAAGCTCAACCTATTCAACCTACTTAGTGAGGCTGAGAAGATGCAATCTGTCCCCAAATCTGTCACAACCAAAGATGTAGTCATTTAAAATAACCAATCCAATCATCCAGCTCTTGATTGTTCGATGTTCTTTCTGGCTTTACACTTTTGATTAAGAAGCTCAACAAAGAGGTGAAGTTGCAGAACAGCAAAGGGTTCCTTGACCTAAAGAACTTGAAGTCAGCAGGTCACTTATAGTGACTGTGATTTATTGAACAATAAACACAGCCTCTCCAAACCCTTTTCTTTCTTCGCTGGCCTATTTTTTCAGTCATCATATTCTTGCTCAGAGGATGCATGCAGAGAACCTTCTGAACGATTGTTCAGTCTTGTACATTAAAAAGAGAGTAACCATGATTCTAATTGTAATAATGCATTTTAATAAACTGCCTTCTCAGAAATGGGACGAGCTATGAATAACAATCCATGAATTTTATGTGCACTATCAAAGATATTTAGCATACTCTTCTAAGGCAAAGAAAAACACTGTATTTCATTTTGTTAAAAAATGAAACTTTGGCAGTGCTGCTTTTTAATTTTTTTTGGTCAGAGAATAAAAAGGTTTTCTTCTTGCTTTACATTTTGTTACTGAGGTATTGTAGGTAGCACAAGAACAATGATACACAACAAGGAGGAATATGCACACTTTTCTGAGCTAAAGGTTTTTGGTTTGGTATTTTTTTTTTTGGTCAAAGACATGTAAAAGAAAATAACTGAAAGAATGAAAGAAAGCAACAGAAAAAAAAAATCACAATTGCATGGAAATGTATGTTTTCATTACTTTCAGTATGAGAAATGTAGAATGATTGATAATAATTTTAAAAGACGGCTTTGAAGCACAAGAAAATAAATCACACTTCAGTAAAGACCGAGGCCAGATTTAAACAATCAAAACCTATGATGATTTTTATACTACTTTTGTCTGACACATTTTTCTTAATAAGTGTCTCCCGTAGCGTACAGTCTTGCTGACCTATGTAGCTCACAGATGACAAGTACAAGCTCTCTCCCTGTATATGTATATGTACACATGCGGGCATTCACTCTCATTCTCCCTCTAATCTTTACTAAGTCTTTCCTTATTCCAAAGATCTAAACTTTTCATAAATGAAAAGAAAATGGAAACGTAAGGGAGGAAGGTGATAAAGCTGAATGTCCGTGAAAATAAGAAAGAATCTTTCTACCAGGAACTCTAGCCGTCAAATTTAATAAGCTTCAGCAGAAGAACACGTATATGTCACACATAATTTTTTCCCTAAAATTACTTTTCAGATAGGTGCTTCATTTTTTCTCAGGGTTCACCACACCGCCTTATGCCTTGCAGTAAATCAAGGTAATCTTTCACATGATAGATCATCTGGCTGCCGCTCTTATGCACAGTAGTACTTGGGACATTTGACAGTCTTTACCTTACAATTAAAATTAAATGCTCTATAAGGGAATGAAAAATAAGCTTCTTCTGACCAAAACCTTCAAAACAGAGGTAGATAACTCCCACTCTGTTCCGAGGCATTCCACCCAGCGCACACTGCATTTGGGAGGGTTGCTGCACTCTCACCACACTGCTGATGCCCCTGGTCTGGGGGCTCTGCTAACTCCCAGCGAGGTCCTGTCCCTTATGGATAATGAGTTGACGGGACTCGTTCCTATACCTGAAACTTGCAGAATTAAAAGTACAGAAAGAGAAAACTCACCTACTGCTTTCCATCCCAAACCTAACCACATTACAAATGGGCTTATACAGACACAAAAACAAAGGGGGCTTTCAAATGCCAGCCATCTAACAAAGACAATGGTGCTCTCCGCACGGAACGATAACGTTTCAAAGCTCAAGCTTTTTGTCTATCTGCTTGCAACAGCATTTTAAATGAAAACAGCCTGATGCAGAAATCTGGTAAGCTGGGGGCTGGCTCCACAGGTCTGGCTGCCCGGTCGGTCGGGGGCTGTTTGCTTTCTGTGCCCACCCATGTCACAACAGATCTGCAGTGTTTGGGAGGAAATGTGCCCACCATCAGTTTGGGGCTCTGTGTGTTTGACATAATTTATGTTCTTAGTGCTCTTCCATGCTACCCTTGTGTTTCCAAAGGTTTAACTATGCTAGGAGTAAATGATTTCTTTCCACTACTGCTCGGAGTGCCAGAAGGCAGGAGAAATTTAAACACAACTAAGATCAACATTGTGAGTTTACTTGGCCTCCACATCTAGCAACATAGCCATAAATTTCTTCGACTTCTTATTAAAGAATTTAAAAGGCCCTATAGACTTGGCAAGGTTTCTGTAACAATGCCTCTTCTATACAGATTGTAAATGCTGGAAATCCTCAGAGCTGCGCGTTTGCATTGTGTTTGGTCAGGGGGTGTGACCTCTGGGTGACCAAGCCCTTTCCCATTTAGGTGCTATTCCACTGCTCCGCACTGCAGCGGGGACAACACGCTAACGCCAGAAGTACCAAGGAGAGGCAGCATTTCAGCTTCCAGTCCACTTCTTTCAGATGTTGTTCTTGCTTACGAGAAATGATTTTCCTGCCTCAACTCCCTCTCTCTTTGTCTCTGGAGCTGTTTTTAGCTGCGGTCTCTGCCGGCTGCGCACAGCTCAGAGCCCAGTGGCTGTGCTGTGAGGCTCAGGAGGCTCAGCATCCCAGGAGAAGAGGGACACTGCTGTGGGCAGGTGGCACTGGGCCCGGCCCCTGGTTGGGCGCTTGGTGCAACAAGGACCATGCACAGCTCATGCCGTGCTCGTGCCAGCGAGCACTGGCTGCAGGGGTAGGCTCATGTCTGCGTCAGGGTGTAGCTCAGCTGCCCAAATGCTGCTAGTTAATGCATGGTCACCACGCTGCAAATCAATGCAGCCCATATTGCTGCACATCACATAACTAATGATGTTGTTCTGCAGAGCCTGTGGTAACAGGCAGCCTCTGGATGGCCAACTAATAACGCTGGGTTAATTTTATCAAAGAGCTCTTTATTACAGCGAGTCCATGCAAGATCCTTTACTCCCAGTTGGATTATGTTTTCCTCCTTAAAAAACATAGTGTGGTTGAAGTTAGAGACGCATTTTCTCCAAGTTGCATGTTATGCAACATGGAAAGTATTTCTCAAAGGACCCACTATTGTTTGCTGTGAGTGACTGAGCCCCCAAAGGAAAGATAATGCCAGGCATGTGGGCAGTGGGAGAAGTTCTCCAGCAGTACTATCAGTGAATGCTAAGTTGGGAATGATTCTTTTTTATGCCCACAGAAGACCAAGGGGAAACTTGTACTACCTATTGGTCAACCTTATTATTGCTATTGCTCGAATTTTATAACCACCTTAGGTATTGTTATCCCAGTTTCTGCTTGTGCATTCCCTGTAAGGAGCACAGTCCTGCAATTACTGCAACAGCAATACATTTTTACCTCTGGAATGCACAAGTTTTAAAAAATAACCAAAATCCTCAGTATCTCCTTTCCCCGTCCACCTGTGCATTTAACGAGGTGCAAAAGAAAGCCACAGAAACGTTCTTTGTGATCACATCCCCAGTCTTCCTGTGGCCAAGGCACAATAAAAAGATTCAAACAACAGATACAGAAAAGCTCTAAGGCTGTCCAACAGCATCCATTAATTTCTTTTGCCCCAGTGGCATTGACTTCAGTCTCAGCTTCATGAGTCATCATTTATGATCTCAGTAATTTACTGCAATGGTAAGATATATCACAAAATCAATGAAAGCAAAGGGAAATTCAGAACTAAGATCAGAGCCTGTAAGTCACTAATGTTTGAAAATGTTAGTGAGAATTATTACGTGGATTCCTGTTGGCCTCAACTGTCTATGGTGTAACTTGCCTGATTGTAGCATGCATAGACTACTGTACCAGAATGAAGCTGCAGTCTGCTGATCCACCTGCCCTCCTTAGCACTTAAAGATGAAGTGCAAATCAATTATGAAAATAGAGTTTAGTCCATATTTATGGGCTGAATGTCCCCAGTAGCCAGCCTCTAGGGAACATTCAGAACAGAAATACATTTCAGCTGCTCCTTTAAGTAATTCTTTTTCCTATGTGAAATCCTCTTGATAACATTTGGTTCCCTGCAGACATTTCAGAATGCAACATCCAGTGATACCATGAACACAACAAATTGCAGGGTAATATCGATGGCTCCTGAATGAGTTTCATCAATGAGGAGCACATTCAGGAAACGCAGAGTTTCACATGCCTCTGTACAGGATATCTCTCCTTGTCTGTGGGGTAGTCTAGAGTGATGCTTGGGTCTGATCTTTCAGATAAATTTAGTAACACAAAGAAGCCTTTCTCCATGAAAATCATACATGAAAAGTGTTTGCTGTTCTCCCTGGTAGAACAAACTTGTGATCAAAATAGAAAAATCGAATGCAACATCAGAAACTGAAAATTACCAGCCATGAGAATGAGGACTGGCAGAGCTGCATCCCAATAATGCACCTTGGCCTGGAAGTCTGCTCTCAAATAACCTCTCTCCCTAGTAGGTATCTTCTAATTATTAAGGCTCACATTCAGCAGAGAAGATCGATAGAAGCAAAGGAATTAATTGGGAAGATACAAACTCCTTTTTTTTCTTTTCTTCTCTTTTTTTTTTTTTTTTTTTTTTTTTTTTTTTTTTTTTTTTTTTTCTTTTTTTTTTTTTTTTTTTTTTTTGCATTGTTTTACTGTTTCCTCTGTTTACTCTCATTTGCTGTTCAAACTTCACAAAGAACATTCAAAGGCTATTCCCAGTGTGGAAGATTGTGCTAGTCCTTCTCTCCATCTTTCAATCTTGTGGTTCAGTTTGGGAACAAAACGGTAGCAGGGAGGTGAAGGGAACTAACATACATGAGAATACAATGTGGGAAAAGTGCTGTGCTTATTTCAGGAAGGGAGAAATAAGAATAGAAAACAGAGCAAGAAATAGACATGGAAAGGTTTTGGGAAATACAAGTGAGAAGTGTAGGCAGTGGGCTGGGAAAAAACTCTTTCACATATGGAAAGACTAAGAAAAGTGCACAGGTAGAAAGGGAAAAGTTTGTTAAAGAAAATAATTTAAAACCCAGTTTGCTTGACTTGAGAGAGTTTAAATCATTCCTTCAGGATATGTCAAAGGAATGAGCTCCACATGGCACATGACACAGCTTTAGCTGGATCTCCATCTGGACCAGGGTTGTGGCTAGAGTCTGCCGACATAGAAAAACTAAAGAAAAGGGATGGAGAAGACTTAGAGGAGCCACATGTGCCTGAGCCACACTGCAGTTTGTGGTCAAATGGGTCACCACTGTGACACTCAAGCCGGGAGCTTGGCAGTTTTCCCAAGTCACTCACATTGAGCTGATGCTCAGCATTGGAAGGTTCATCTTGTTTCAACTCCTGCAATGCATGAGAACCAAAGCTATGCTAAGGCACATGGATGACGGGGAGGTGATACGGGAGAGCCAGCATGGCTTCATCAAAGGCAAATCCTGCTTTATCAACCTAGTGGCCTTCTGTGATGATGTCATTGCAACAATGGACAAAGGAAGAGCCACTGATGTCATCTATCTGGACTTCAGTAAGGCCTTTGACACGGTACCCCACAACATCCTTCTTGATGGGTGGACTGTTCAGTGGATGAAGAACTGGATGCAGAGATTGGTGGTCAGTGTGTCAATGTCTGGATGGAGATTGGTGACAAGTGGTGTCCCAGAGGGGTCAGTGCTGGGACTGTTACTATTTAAAATCTTCATCAGTGACATTGGTGGTGGAGTTGAGTGCATCCTCAGCAGGTTTGCTGATGACACCAAGCAGTGGGGTGTGGTCAACAAACCAGAGGGACGGGATGCCATCTAGAGGGACTTAGACAGGCTTGAGCAGTGGGCCCATGCGAATCTCATGAGATTCAACAAATCCAAATGCCAAATGCAAGATCTTGCACCTGAGTCAAGGCAACTCTCACTACCAGTACAAGCTGGGATATGAAATGATTGAGTGCTACCCTGCTGAAAAAGACCTGGGGTTACTGGTGGATGGGAAGCTGGACATGAGCCAGCACTGTGCCCTCACAGCCCAGAAAGCCAACTGTGTCCTGGGCTGCATCAAAAGAAACGTGGCCAGCAGGGCGAGGGAGGTGATCCTGCTCCTCTGCTCTGTGCTGGTGAGGCCTCACCTGGAGTACTGCTTCCAGATGTGGAGTCCTTAGTACAGGAGAGACATGGACCTGTTGGAGTGCGTCCAGAGAAGGGCCACGAAAATGATCCACAGAATGGAACACTTCTGTGAGGACAGGCTGAGGGAGCTGGGGCTGTGCAGCCTGGAGAAGAGAAGGCTGTGAGGTGACCTGATAGTGGCCTGTCAGTATCTAAAGGGGAGCTACAGGAAAGAAGGGGACAGACTTTTTAGCAGGGTCTGTGGTGATAGAACAAGGGGAGATGGCTTGAAGAGGGTAGATTTATGTTGGATGCTAGGAAGAAGTCTTTTACAGTGAGGGTGGTGAGGTGCTGGAACATGTTGCCCAGAGATGTGGTTGATGCCCCATCCCTGGAGACTTTTAAGGCAAGGCTGGATCAGGCCTGGGCAACCTGATCTAGCTGTGTGGTTCATTGCAGAGGAGCTGGACTAGATGGCCTTCAGAGGTCCCTTCCAACTCTAAGGATTCTATGATTCTATGACATTAAGTACAACTAATTCCAACTGAAAAGTAACATAAGGGCAGCATTTTAGGAAACAATACTTTTTTCTTTTAACCATCTGGATGCCATCTCTGTTGCAGGAGTTAAGTGCCTCCTTAAATCTGTTGTAGTTTAAATAATAACTGAGGAAATAGGGAAAAACTACAAAGCAGGTCCAGAGCAGAACAGTTACTGGAGGTCTTAGGGAAGAAGAAACTTGTTATCCACTAGTTTTGCCCAAAAAGTCCTCGTTTAGGAAAAAAAAAATTCCCACTGACTTCATCAAGAGTTTAATACATTCTCAGAGTTGGGCAGCTGCTCTAGATTGCTGGTAACATAACATTTCCTGACTCAGGGCCTTTGGTCCACCTCATTGAAAGCTGTGCACATACTTCAGAAAATCACCTGATAACCCAACAGCAACATTAGATTGGTTCACACAGCCGCAGAACTCTGAGGGGTGCTTGGATTTATATTTGTGCTTTAACTGTAAGATCTCTATCCAATATTTTGAACTTATTAGAGGATTTTCATAAAGGGAAACATGCTTTTGGCAACACCACAGCACAGCTTATCCTTTTGCCTTCATTCAAGGTTACTTTTAGTATAATTAAGTTTGTTACAGAAACTACAAAAACAAAAAAAAAAAAGAAAGAAAGAAAAATGCTTTTTTGAATATTTTCTTCCAAGTTTCGAGTAAAAAAAAAGAGAAGATAAAAGGGAGTGGAAACAAATTATAATCAATATGCTTCATTTTGTACAGCAGAAAGGAAAATGACTCTGCTAAGAGACTATGCATAACTTTAAGCAATACCAGATGTGATACAGAGAGAAGTATTAACTACTACTCACAGTTTGGAGTTTCTTTAAAGGCAGCTAAGAACAGGTAAATCTGACGGGTGAAAGTGCTGTGCCAGAAGGAGCCAGTTAATGAAGCAGAGTCAGATCTGCTAGAAAACAAGAATAACACAGAGTTCAAGAACTTTGTACAGAATGATGTTATCTTTTGATATAATGATTCTGAACAAGAGCAATACATGCGCTGTTTTTCCCGTGTCTTTCTCATTTTATTTTCTCTAAATTTTGACTTACCAAAAATGAAGTTTAAGATGGTACTCTGGGGCTGAGACAGTGGTTGTACATTCTCACTCCCCTCCTCAGCCAGATCCCAGGTCTCTTGGAGGACTGAGTCTGCGCGCTTTGCACTGCAAACAACAACAGATGAAAGCATCCACTGCACCCGGGGACTTCTGCGGGCTACAGCCTCTTCCCTGGGTGCTGCAGCCCAGCATTGCCCAAGTTGTCCAGGAGCAGCAAACTTAGATGCATCTGCAGGCTCCTCAGAGGCTGTCATGCATGGCACTTTTTGCTTGCCTGTGGGTTTTTTGGTCGGTCAATTAGTTGGTTGGTTGGACAAGTGTCTTTATTCACAACATGCTGTCTGAATTGCCAGCTGCCAAGTTACTGCTATTCTGTAAGTCTGGAAACTGTTCACCTGTATCCGTATATTTGGATTAACTGGGAAGTACCACTGCAGTGGAAATGTTAAATTACAGCCTCAGGTTGCATTATTCACGTGACATGCAGTAGTCTAATTCTCACCTCAGATGGTACTTAGCAGCTGCTTCAGATCACTATGAAACACACACCACAACAGAAATAAATAGCTGTGCAGAGCATCTCTTACATGTAGGTGTACAAAGGGGTGCTGGAGGGCTGTCTCAATTCCGGTGAATTTCATTCAGACAAAACAAAATGACAACAGCTACCAAACACACCCTCAAAGCAACCCTTCTCCCTTCCCCAAAACAGCAGACCTCTCAGGACACACTTTCTCCTTTTCACCAGTTCCACAGTGCGTTACGAATATTACAAGAGCAGGCTCCAGGGAGCAATCCTTCACAGACAGGCAGACAGGCTAAATGAGGTAAGATTATTGCCAGCTGTAATTTTTCTGGTCTGTGATCTGCGCAGTATATTCTAAAAAGCCAAAAATATCCTCACGCTCTCAGAGGATAGGTCAGGCCTAGATGGGAGGCCAAGAAAGCTCTGCAGGTTTTGACTTCAGAGCTGGTCAAGATAAGAGAGCTGGAGCTTGTTGGATCTCTCGCTTGGTTTCTATGTAGCCGCAGTTCTATGTAGCTACAGTTCTGTGTAGTCCACAGCTCCGTCATCCCTTCTCCAGACCCACCATGCCTGGAGTGTTGGTGGAGACACTGTGGGTTCCCTCTGCTTTTAGCAAATGGAGCCTGAGCTCAGCAAGTCCCGAGCAGCTGCTGGTCACGGAGAGCGGTATGGAGCTGGGTGGTAGTGCAAATTCAGAATACTTCAACTGAGGTCAGAGGAGGGCTTTTGAAATCTGCTGCGTGACTTCCACCGGTGTATGTGTCTGCTCCAGGACGGGGGCTTGATCCACTCGTAGTGGCAGTGTGGGCTTGGGGAGGTGCCCCGCGGGTGGATTTCTCTGCAGAGCCTTGTAAAGACTCCTCTCATATTTCCTCTGCAATTTAAAAAATGCTCCCCGGTGCATTTTAATGCTGTTGCACTGGATCAGCAGCCCAGCAAAACACATGAAATGCCACCAAATGTAACAGACTGGAGCCATCATTCCATAGACATGTATTTGTGACAGCCTGTGTTTGTGTGGTCCTGCTCACAGCCTGGGACAAGTGCTAAATAAGCCCTGTGTATTTGCAGCGCTGCCGGCACGCATTTACCCTCTGACCACTCCCCGCGTGTTACGCAGGCCGTGTTTCTTTCAGGGTGTGTTCATTTTCCACCTTCCACCTCACAGATACTTTTGAGAAGGGGTTATTTTGAATCACGTCACTAAAGCTGTTGTCCTCCTGCTTCTCTATGATTTTATTTAAGAAAAACAGAGATTTTTTGACTGGAAATCACATATAAATGGTATTCAAGGTATCCAGCCGGAAGCCTGCAGCCCTCAGTCAGTCTTTATCCTGGCACAGCGCGTGCTGAGGTCACTGGGCACGCAGCCTGAATAAAGACCGAGGGCTGTGAGATGTGGCCCACTGGGCAAATTACTAGCAACGGACAAATGAGTTTGGATAGACTCGCAATGAAACAAAACCCGCGCTCAGAACCTCGGCTGATGTGAGGCCAGCCCTTGGCGTTGAGCTGCGGCTCTGTACCTTTTGCAAATATTCATACGCACAGCTGGGTCCCTCCCTCCTGGCCCCAGGCCCGTGGGCTCCTGCTCAGCCCTTCCGCTGGCCCAGGAGCAGGCCTGCTCCCCGCAGGAGCTCACCCCACAGACGCCGTGCCGGGACGCCGACGAGGCCGCACTCGCTGCAGGGACCGGGCTGGTCTTCTGCCTGAGAAAATGGCGACTGACCGCTGTTGTTAATATTATTATTTTCCAAGAGACTCAGAACCAACGTCTGGTGGTGATCGAAGAGCACCTCTCGTTGCTGCTTCAGCTTTTTTTCACTCCGAGAGCACTGCCAGATGTACCCATCTGAGCTCCACGGAGCTCTTTCTGGTGAAAGCAGCATGTGCACGCTGCTTTGCACTTTGTCCTCCTCTCACACATATTCAGGAGGACGTGCCTCTGCTCCCTTGCGCTTGCCCTAACTTTGAAATGGAGGATCAAGCCCTGAATCCTTCATCCACGTGAGTACGCAGCTCTGCGGCCGGGAAGGACGCCGGGCTGCAGTGTGCTTGTGTGGGCGCAGGGCTGTCAGGACAGCAGGCTGTCCTTGCCAAGACCAGAAAGTGCAAACGGAATCTTGCTGCTATCAGACCAGTTGCATTTTGTGATAGAAAGATGTTTAGATAAGCTACCAAAAAAGTGCCAGTCTTGTGGGTATTTAGAAAATCAGGATTCTCGGGGGCATGACTGCTGTACTTTAGCTAAATGTTGCAGTGCGTTTAGTCTGTGTGCCATCTAACTAAAATACCTCCTCAGCTCTTTTGCACTCCCTCGGAGCAGAAGGATGGCGGATCATTTACATAATTTCTTGATGGAAAACTTCATTTAAAAGTCCGATTTTGTGGTTGAGTGACGGGAAAACACTCATTGATATTTTTGAAGGTATCGAAGACATGTGCTGTAAATTTGGTCTTCATATATTATGGACCGCTGGTGATAAAATTTAAGAATAAATAATAAAGCATCTCTTCCAGATTATTTAAACTGCAAAGGCAAATGTACCTGCTATATATTAACGCTGTCAGCCACCTAGGCATTACAGTGGATTTTTAATGTGTTTCATCAAAACACTTAAAGGCACTTCTTAAAATATACAACCCAGTAAATAAAAAAACATAGGACACAATCTTCATGGCACACTGATTAATGCAAAATTGACTGGAACAAATGCAGCTTATGGCCATCATCCAGGAAGCTCTCTTGGCGCTAAAGAGTTTCATACAATAGTTTTCCATTTTCAAAATCACATCAATTTTTACTTATCACATTTTGAAAACAGGTACAGCAACTTTCAATCAACTGCTCAGCAATAATTCAAAATCTCTTATCATTAAATTGTAAAAGTTTTACTCATGGACAATGCTGTAGAGAGCTGATTTCCTGACTGTCATCATCCCCAGAGCTCTGCGCTACTGTGCAGTCTCACCTGTATGGAGACAGAGTGGGACAAATAATTCGTTGCAAATAAGTTATGTGACGAATTTGCCTTTTCTAACATTTAAAAAAAAATGTATTTTGGTCTGTCGACCAACACTGATTTTTCCAGATATCTTCCTGACAGATAGCTACAAAATATTTATGCAGCCAAAATCCATAGTATCATTTGTGCATGAAATATCCATGGTGTTTGCTGACACTAAATGAGTACATAAAAGTAATTAAACCATACAATACAGTCTCTGCCTTAGCCCTGCTGCACAATTTTAAGGACAATAACTGTAATTCCTTTCTGAAATTATTTCCTATATTTAGTCTCTGAATTTCTGTAATTAGTAGTAGACACCCGACCACAAGCACAACCAGATGTAATCAGTGGTGTTACATCTACTGCAAGGATTTTAATTGTGATTAGCTTAGCCACCATACATATGATGAGAAAACATAACTAAACCTTTTCCCCAAAGTACCTGCAAGTAATAAAGCAGCCAGAATGTATGTGCCTTGGGTAATAACAGATCAATCTACACCAATCACACATAGCAGCGCTCTGTGGCGTGGGACATACTGAGAAGGCAAGGAAGGAAGTCAGAAGAGAGACTGCACTGTTGTGTCTTTTAAAACTATTTTGTTTTATTGTGTTCAGCTGAGAATGCTGTCCTGAGTTCGAGCGGATGAGATGCAGTGCTTCTTCTCAGCTGCTGGGTGAGCCGAGGCCGGTTGGTAGTGCAGTCAGCAGCACGCCTGCAGGCTGCAGCCCAAGGTGAGCGGAGCTCAGCCGAGAGCGGCCGTCCGCTCTGAGTATCTACTCAGGAAACTCAGAAAAATAATCGGAACAGGAAATTAAGGCACCTGCTCTGTCTGTTGACTGCAGCCTGATGGGCGCGTGATGTGACGACAGTTGTGCAAGCGCTTCACAGGAGGGACGCTGTTCCGCTTGCCAAGCCAGCAAGCAGATCGTTCAGTGCACGTGCTGCTCATGGTGCTCCTTCCAGAGGCCCTGGGAGGGCCAGAGGAGCCAGAGTGCAGTTGCCCTACCCGCCCTTCCTCCTCCAGCGGGGACAGGGCTGCGTGACGACCTCCCTCTCCCAGCTCCTTGGAGTTCGCGGCTGCCTGCTGACCTGTTGGTGGAAATCGGAGATGGGCAGCATGGAGGTGTTATGTGAGGCACCTCACCCATAAGCGGATCAAAAAGCATTAAAGCTCTCATGAAAGAGCTCCCTGCATTCAAAGAAAAGAAAAACAGGAAATGAAAAGAAAAGCAGAGAGAATAAAAGTTCAGACAAAGTTTTCAGGGTTCCAACATCAATATTCTTTTTATAAGACAAAAAAGTTTGAGCCCTTTTTTTTTATGAAAAGAAAAGCCTGTTTTATTGACTGATGAAAGCTTTATGATGGCTCTATGATCTGGTCTATAACCTCTAAATTGTAACTGAACTTCTCCCTCTTGAGACTCCGATGGCAGGCCAGGGAAATGGCAGCCTCTCAGTCTAGCAGTGTTGCAGGCATTGCCACCCCTCCAGAAGAGGAGGCAGGTCAAGGGCATAGCATGCTCATTTACCTTGTTTCAGAATCCTACCATAGGAATGGACATGGCCAGCACGATGTTCAGCCTTTGCCAAATGGGAACCGTCTTGCTGAAATTAATACCTTTCTGCAAGCTCTGCAGTGCTGCACTAGAGGTCTCCCAGCAGCCTCTCTCGTGCAAGCATTCCACGTGAAGAAAGATGCACGCGTCAGGGACAGAGCGGGTGAGCACCTCTAAAACAAGCTATGAGATCAGTCTTAGAAATGGAGGATCAAAGTAAAATACACAGAGTTTGGGCTAATCAGAGCCATTAGCTTGTGAAATGGGGTCTCCAGATGTGGACATTTAAGTGATTTCAGGAATAAAGCTGACAACATTAAAACAAACAGAAGGACATCATGTGTAAGTAGCATATACGCTGGCAGCTTAGCAACCTACAGGGTTCCCCTGTCTGAGGAACAGGGAAGCTTTAAAACCCAAACTGTAATGAAGGGCTTGCTCCCACTGGATCAGGCCTTTCAAACAACATGCAGTAAGGACATTTTCTGCTTCACAGTGGTTCACAGCTGCCTCTGTGATAACTGGAAGAACAGTCTTGTACATCATAGCCCTAGTGGTGGGAACCTAGAGTCATCAAAAATCCTCTCTTCAGCTGTGCTGGATCACAAGAGTTGAGTACTGGAGTTGATGCAATAGCTACAAAGCTTCTCCTTGCACAAGCTGTGTGTTGCTCACCCCTCCCCACTGCCTTGATATACGAACATTTCCAAAAAAACTACAAGGAGACTCCTACATGGCTGCAACAAAATGTGCAGGAGAAAGAGGAGACAGAGATGATATATTTTCCCACTTTTTCTGCTAATACGTCTCCAAGATGGGAAGTCATCAAGACATTCATTGTGCATGCATGGTGGGAGAATGAGCCTGTCTTTCCTCATATTGAACACTTGGTGTTGGCCCAGCAGTAATTAGATATGTCTCCTAATTTACCCCTCCACTATAAACTCTTTTCTTTTCTGATAATTTCTGAGTTTTGGGCTTCACGCTGGTGAAAACTGATAATGCTATGCATAACCCATCCATTATTTTATTCAGGCCTCCTTACAGGGAGGTGCCTTAACGAGTGCATGCAACACGAGAACCACTGCAGAGGAGATCTGCGGGCATTTGCCAGCTCAAACAGTGGCTGATCCAGTGCAAATAAAACTGCTCTGTAGCATCTTGAGCTGTAAGACGCGCTTAGAAAACTAGGCACGTTTCCTTACAGAAAGGAGTGTACAAAGGATGTCAGATTCCTGAGAACCCTGTGTGTCCATGGGAAGGGCTTGTGCTCCGGGTGGGATGCAGCAGCACCGCACCAGCAGCTCCGTCTGCCTGCTGCGCTCGACAAAGGGAGCACTTTCCAGAGCCTGCATTACCTTTCACTCTACAAACTAGTTTTCATCTTGATGTAGGACTAGAGGCATGGAATAGGGACTGTGTTGGTGTGGCTTCATAACTGCAGGGTGGTTCTTGCACTAAAGAGAGCGCTCTTGGAGCTGTCTCCAGATTTGGCTTGAGCTGCAGCCGAGACACACTTATGTTCATTATTGCAACAGGGAAAAATGAGCTGGAAGTAGCTAAACTTACACAGTGCTTTTCTTTCCTTCCCCTGCCCCCCTTCCCTCCAAACCCCACATTCTTTTGTGTTGTTCAAGTCCCCCAGTGCTTTACACGAGAATTCAGAAGTCGCATTCTCTGGAAACAATTGTTAAGTCAGCTAACATGAACCCAGAAAGCAACTTTAACTATTTTTCCAGCATATCCATCAACTGCAATAGCCAACACATTAATTCTCATTACACTTCAACAAAGTTTCTTGTCTTCCTCTAATTCTGTCACCAGGCTGCCTACATGCAAGACTGCTTTGCAAACATTTCAGGTCACCTAACTAAAAGGATCTGGGGAAGGTTTATCAGAAAATACTCAGGAAAAAATAGAGATGAATTCAGCAGTGGTAACCTGGATCAGGATCTTCTCACTGACAACAAACGTAGGGTTGTGTGTACTATCCTGTTGGCCAATTTTCGAAGTCTCAATTCTGATTTTTTTTACTGCAGACAATGTTCAAGAAAGTGTAGAGAAAGAAGCAGAATATCGCTTTGCTTTAGTCATTACTGAGGACTCACAGATGTGTGACATCTAATACTGGAGACGGGCTTGTCTGTTGTTTGAGATCCCTAACGCTCAGAGCACAGATGCTGCTGTGACTGGAAAGAGCTAAGGCCACAACATATGAGAAAACATATCCACTAATAAATAATGAATATTCACTACGGGGTGTCACTGTGGGCAGCAATTAAAAAAAAATGCCAACACTGTCGAAGAGGCCGCTACAATGGTTGGTAAGCGCTGCCGTTTCGAAACTATGATTGCAGCAATTGTATTGTGAAGGGTCTATGCTTTTTAAATGAAGCGTGCAGGCCCATCCAGCTCACCAAAGGCATTTTTACCTTCAAATATTGCCCTAAAATCACATGCAATAGCTGAATTAAAGGGGGTGAATGCCACTAGGTTTGTCTGGAGAGAAGAATCGTGCCAGATTAACTCCTGTGTCCCTCCTGAGTGTGCCAAAGATTTATAAAATAAATTCCCACCCACATTAGCAGAGGTTAGTATAGGTAACTGGCCTTGTAAATCAAGAACAGAATAGACCCTATAATGTACAGCGTTTTGAGGTATTTATCGCTTTGCTGAGGCAGACAGGATTTAGCATGTAAATCTCAGTGATGGCCGCAGCACCTCCCAGCGCCCGCAGCTCCCGGGAGGGGTGCCAGGCACCTCGTGGGGTCCCGGGGGAGCAGCACCCGTGTGACAGCCCTGCTGCAAACCGCACCGCCTGCTGCCTTGCTGCCCACAGCACGCACCTCGTGTTCTTCATCCGTCGGCCCGCTCGCCATTGCCTAGGCAATAGTGGATTTCTTTGCAGCTCTGCAGGATTTTCTTTCCTGAGCAGAACGCGTGTTTAAACTATTCTCACTTCGACCCCATATAATGGCAGAAATAGTACATGAACCACGGCTGAATGTATTTTCAGAAAATTTCAAAGCATCTGGAGTGGGAAAAAATAAATAATCCTGAGGTAAGCAGCATGCTAAAGCCACCATTTCTGCTAATATATTCCAGAAATGTGCAATCACTTTAAGAATATATTGCAACCTTCAGATAATTGTTAATGTGTGTAAGTGTTCTGCAGAAAAAAAATCGTTCTGTGTTATCTGCAAAAAGCCCCCTAGAGTAGGGCTCCGTATCTCCAGGTATTTCTTTTGAAGGGGAACAGTTTAACAAAAATAACAAAGCTAGAAACCGAGAACATTAACTTTCACTTTGCCCAGCTACATGCTAGTGCTCTCGCTGTAATTATAACACAGAGGTCATTCCAAAGGAATTACCAGCCTTCAAATGATATGAGACAATTATTCTCCAGGGAGTCGGACAAATTTGTAAGACAAATACAGTTGAAATTTCAGACATCAATCTCTTTTTTACCATAGCATGGGAACAAGGGAGCTGTGAAATGTAATTTTACCCTAAGGCCCAACAAATGATGGCGTTAAAATGATTTAGGAAAAAAAAAGAGAGAGAGAGAGAAAAAAGCCTTTATATCTACTATAACTCAGAAGCGAGCGCGGCGTTGGATTTTCTAAGGCTGAGCAGCACTCTGGGCCCATCAGTAAAAGCCTGGCTGCTTACGTGAGCTGAGCAGGATTCGGCCCGCGCGTGTGTCACGGTCAAAGCAGTGAGGTGGAAAGTGGATATGAAGGAACTGCTCCTTGGCTTGGATTAGATTTACAAGAACCTACAGCGGTCTCATTCGACAGATAAGCGTGTTTCTCCAGCTGCTGTTCCTGAAGAAAACAGGCTCAAGCTGCAGTGTCAGCCTCAGTCTGGCACCGCACGCCCCATGGTGCCCGTGTGTGCAGGGCCAGCACCGGGTTTCTGTGGGGGAAGTGTGTGTGCAAGGAGGTGTGCCCGCTGGCACCTACCCTGGCATCCCTTTCTCCAAGGATGGATTCCCATTCCAGTGACACCTCACTGCCGAAGCGATCTCATTAGGTACAGCCTGTGCAAATATTTAGACTTACCTGCTGACTTCCATTGATTGTACGAGAATGCTTCCCAAATGGAAGCTGACAAATTAATGAGAAATGCAAACACATCCTGGTTTAAATGAGTGCGAAGCAGAGCAGTGCCTCTCTGATTGATGAGGATGACTGACTGCAGAGAGCCGTGCAAGTGACCTTCTGTGGTGCCTCGGGTGGGGAAAGTGCTCTGAATATCACCTACACTCAGCCCCACAGAGGGTCGCTAAGGTACAGCAGCATTCCCAAGAGATCTAAGGAATTGTTAGGAAGAAAACAGAAACCCCAGATGGTGAATGAAAGGCATCCCAAAGTTGCCATGTGATGTCTCGCCAGCAAACGCCTTGCCCACCTTATTGTGGGAACACTGAGTGCCCCAGCAAGTTCCCAGAAGTGTAAGAAGTTATGAGTCCCTGATGCTACATAGTTTCCTAAGTTAGCTTTAAACTAATATGCCGTTGTATTATTAGACAAGCAAAAACGGAGTAACACAAGCCAGCAAGAAAAGGGAAGAAAAAAAAACCAAACCAACCAGCAATACATATATACATACGTTTATGAATCCTTTATCTGACTTAAGTTACCTCAAGACACAAGTGGCAAATCTTTCGTCGTCTGCCTCTTGCCTGCATTTTATCCTAAGGACACTGGAAGTCCCATTTGCTGACCCTGGTGCCGGTATTCCAAGCAGCCCCGAGCACTGGGAGCAAACCAATGGGCACCTGTCTGAGAGCAGAGCAAAACGAAAAGCAAGCTGGCACCCAGCACAGGTGGGTGGCTTAGGGAGATGTCACGGAGATGGTAAAACAAAGCTGTATGCTCATCTCAAGGAAATGGTAAGTTTTAGACCAGAACCTGTTCCATGAGGACTCCAGAAGACAACAGAAAGCAAAGCAGTTTAAAATGATTGATTTTATTTCTTTTTCTGGTGGAAAAAGAGGAAAAACTACCTAGAGTCATCGAAAGACTGTTTTCACTGTAAATCAGTACAAACAGCTTGGAGAACTGCTGTACTTGGATCGAGGGCACGTCTAACCCATATTCAGCCCAAGAGCTTAATTTTCAAAACTTGGCTCCCTGTTTTGGAAGCGTGAGATCAGGCCAAGATACATCACCAGTAAAAGGCCGGAGCTCAGGGCCGGTGTTGAATTACAGAGCCCAGAAGTTTTACAGAAGAGTTTTATGAAAATCGTTTGCAAATGGGGTTAGAAAAGTTTTCTGCCTCTTGCTGGCTGCTTCGGGATCCAGCCCTGTCGGAAGGGCCGAGGAGCTCTCCTCCCATCACCCTGGAGCGAGTGCAGGCAGAATGCTTGCTTACTTGCCTTCGCCAAGATGAGTGCTGTGCTCATGGGGAGGCTGCGGGGCTCCCTCCAGGCACAGCTGGAGGAAACATAAAGCCCTCGGTTGCACAAAATGCAGCTGCACGATCCAATGGCCTCTTCTGCGCTCAGGTACTCCACCCAAACTGGCAGATTAAGTGCTTGTTAGTTCTGTTTGTCAGTTGCGCTGTTAAGTGGAAGAGTCCGATACGGGATAGAAATATGAACACAAGGTTTTGCCCTGAGCAAAGCAGATTTGCGTTTGATTTCTCAGCTTTGTTCTTGTATCCGATATCCATTTAAAAGAATTTCATGGGACCTGCAGGAATTATGCTAATCAGTGGGCAGTAAATTCATGGCTTCAAACGGTTTTGCTGTCCCTGAACCCAGTGCAGTCATCACTTACGTCAGGACTTGCACAGAAGTGGTGTTGGCTCTGCCTGTGCTTCAGGAAAGCCCTGGAAGCGGGCTGCTATTGCCAAACGTGTGTTCCTCTCAGAGTAGGACCGAAATGCAGATAACCCAGCAGGGTCAGCAGCTCTGAGAGGTCACGGGGAAACATATTTGCATCTCATTTAGATGCGTTTACTTCTGTTCACTTAGAAATAGAGGCAAGAGCTTTTCAGTGAGGCCAAGTGTGTTTGGTTTGTAACAGCATCTGCTGATCTGTGATTGCTGCTTTTTGCTTTTTATTCCCGTTGGAATTTTTAAAGAATGCGTTCCACTCCTTATACCCTCTGAACCCATGCGTTTAGTTCAGAGAAGGAGAAATGCTCTCTTGAAAGTCTACTGCTTCCTCTTAACAAAAGACATGAGCGTGGTGCTGTGTTTAACATTTACAAGAGCGCATCCACCACACTGTGAGAACAGAGACCCTACTAGCTGTGGATGAGGCACCTTGTGCCAGCAGACTCCGGGGGGACCCTCAGGAGTGCTGACATGGCTCAGATCAAGGGTTTTCAGTGAGAATTCTTAAAATAACTCCGGGGACACTCCGAGATCTTTCAGCCGGGTCCCTTCGGCTGTGACTACTACGGCATCAGGAGGAGTTATTGCATACAGCTCGTTCCACCCCTCTGCATTTTCTCTGCTAGGCTGTTGAGCACCCATCCATTTCCCATCATGACGCCACTCGGACCCAACGTGACAGAGGGGGACCTCGTGCTGTGTGTGGCGTGAAAGATGTGGCACGCTGAGCGCTGTGCTTCACGCTCAGCTAGGTGTGCAAAGGAGGCTCGGTACGTGACAGCGTTCTCAGCAGGGGTGTCAGCAGGGTATCTCAGGCTTCTCCCACAGACCTCAGTCTAACAGCTTTCCATTAACTAACACTCCCCCTGCTTGGAGCCAGCAGAACACTTAAGTGGTTTCCTAAGTAATGGGCCTTACGGAAGCTGATAGAAGGATCCACTCGCTCTTCGCAGGAGTACTCAGCTATGCCGTATTTCTCCTCTTCTTGAAAAAATATGAGCTGTCTGATACTAAATGGAAGTTAGCTTAAATTTCAGTGACAGGCTGATCGTCTCCCTGCTTTTTTGTACTGAGAAAACACTCTGCACGTGAGCCCGCGGTACATTTTACAGAACGGATTCCTTCCTGCAGGAATATCCCGCTTCCCACCTCCTCCTCCGCTCTGATTAACAATGGTGGCATGATCTCATCGGGCCCCGACAAGTATTGATGGGCCCTGGGATTGTGAGGCTAATAAAGTGTGCTACCCAGTATTTCCTGGTGACACATGAGCACTCCCTCATGAAAGGCGCAGGAGGCAGAACACAACACAACGCGAATGCCGCTCACACAGCAGCAGCAGCGGCAGTGGTGGGCAGAGCAGGAGTCGGGTTTGCACTAACGGGGCAATGCATGAAAGCAGAATGCGGTGAGCGTGACCAGTGGCTGCTGCGGGTCTGCAGTGCTGCTGCTGCTGCGGCCACACTGCACGGTGAGCACTGCAGCACTGCTGTGCCGTGTCCATGTGTGCAAGGCCAACTGTACCAGCCCCTGCACAGCCCACGACCTCCTGCAGCTCAGGGCCCCCTGGCTGTTGCTGTGGGGCATGGTGGTGGCGGACCCGAGGTCAGTGTGTGCAGCCCACTGAGCTTGGAGAGGTGTAGGGTCCCCATGACGTCTCCCAACCCCTCTGCCCTTCTCTTACTTAAGTAACATGCCATTCCCCACTGTAAAAAGCTCTGGTCCCAACATTCTCACTATTGATGGAGAGGCAGAGAAAAGCTGCAACGCAGGCGTTCCAGGGCGACTTTTTTAGTGGAAGAAGGGCGTAAAAATCTGACTAGAGGTGCAGCAACAGAGAAAATCCCTTTTCCAGCTCGCGAGCCCTTCCCCAGCCTCTGTGACTGCCTCACCTCCTGCACGGGCTCTGAATGTAAACTTTGCTCAGCTCACTCAGGGTAATCTTTTCACATCATAAAACTTATAATCCTCCTAAAGTGGTTTCCTAGGGTTTGAGGTATGATGCACTTATCAAATAACTGAAACAAATAAATCAGCTTATTTAGGCTGCGGCTGGTGCGTGTGTATCTCTGTGCACGCGGGGAGGAAGCCAGCACCATACCAGCATTTGTATACATTAGCCACAAAGCTGTCTGTGACAAGCTGTCCTCTGCACAACTAAATATTTAGTTGCGTATCATCAGTAAATTCTCTGGCGGTGAAGGCAGAAGGGCGCGCTGTGTCTGCGTGGTACGGAGCGGGACAGTGGGACAGCAGGACAGGGGCACAGTGGGGCAGGGGGGCAGCGGGGCAGTGGGGCAGAGTGCAGTGGGGCAGCGGTCAGTAGGAATCGACCCCAGCACTACTACCTCTGCCCAGGAGCCCACACCCAGTGGAGTTGTGCAGCCATATGGCACTTTTGTATATAGCTCCAGTTTTCCAGCATTTGTTGCTAACTTTTATTGGTGTTAGAGCAAGGTTTGCTTTCAACCGGACCTGTAGTTACAGACTCCCGCAGCTGTATGTTTTTTTTTGCATGTGCAAAATTAAACCAATAAAGCACTCTCATATTTCGAAATTATACAATCTGTACTTTGCATTCACTACAAACATGTTAATAAACTCTAAACCTATCAGCTTGTAAAGATCGGGTTTAAACAACAAGCCAGAAACGCTATCCTAAGCTCATTCCTTGTACATTTTTCATTCTGTACGATAACTGCTGTTGGCATCCAAGCTCCAACAGAACTCACCCGAAATGCTGGGGCTGTTGGGATTTCGCTGGGTTCATAGCTGAGTGCCTTGAGCCCGGTGTTTCACCTTGGTATGGAGGGGGAACCTGCCTGCCCGCAGTGCTCCCTCCTCTCCTGCTGCTTTGCCTCCACCAACCACTTCTGGATGTGGCTGCTTGCATCTGGAGAGCAGAACAAGGAAGACCACAGCACTGCCACCCGCTTTCTAGAATAGGTTGGGTTAATAAGAAAATTAAATCTCAGATAAATACTCACCAGAAAGTAATTTCAGTCTGTCATGGAAATTATCTACATTTATAAGTTATCTAAAGTAAAGTGAGCCATGCTCGCCTCCAGCAGCTCTGCAACCATTATGAGTTATTGAATAAGTCATCTTTTTTTATTGTTATTGACATAATAAATATATTTGCTTGAAAACATCCGCAGCTGCATAGCCACAGAAATATTTATGAGCCTGTGCTCTGTACAGCACTGTTCTACAGGGCACTGCCAGCGGAGGGGAAGTGCAGAGGGAGAAGGTCTCACCTCTGGCGCTGGTGCCAGCAGACACAGTGCCTCGGTTGCTTCACCTCTACAGGTCCTCATCTTCATGGGCAACAATGTGAAATTACAATAAATTAAAAAACTCAAGATGCAGATTATGTGTCACCAGGTCAGCTCTGACAGCCGTAAAAATCCAGGGGCACCGGAACCTCAGAGTGCTGCCAAAGCAATGGGAGATCTGCCAGGCACGTGGCCACTGGGGAAGGGGACAGCACCTGCAGCATCAGCAGAAGCAGTCCCAGCCAGTGACACTGGTGAGATCTCTGATGTCACCATGTGCGCTTCCCCAGAGAGAGATCTGCCCCAACAGCACCGAAACGTAAGGGGGAAATACGGCGATGGGAAGCGCTGTGTGCAAGGGTGTGGCCACACAATGGAAGTCAGCTTGACCCATGGCTGGGATGTGGCAGAGGCAAAGCTGGGGCCGAGCCCTGTCCTGGCGGCCCGGCGGCCTGGGAGCCTGAGGCGAGCACCAGAACCTTCAGGGCAGTCTGACAGTGCCGTGGAAGACCACAGAGCACGTGGGGAAAGCTCTCCTCCTGCTGTAAGTGCCGCATTATGTTTTCCGCCCATCTCTGTAGGCAGAACGCATGCAGCTGATGGCTCCCCGTTTTCCTGTGAGTAAGAAGTTAGCCGTGACTAGCTGCGAGCCCGCAGGAACTCAGGGTGTGAGCAAGCGGCAGCAGCAGCGTGTTTGAAGGAGCGCTTCTCCCTGGAATGCAAGCCCAGAAGATTTAGCCCTTTTAAAATTAGGGTCTGGTGGAGCAACATGTCATACCTTGGACATGGAAAACAAATCAGCCTTTATTCAAGTGTGAAAATTAAGGCATAAATTGCTGGTTGCTTAGCTCTCAAAACAATGTCACGTTGCAAGAAATGTGATATTTTGAAGAGAAACAGGAAAAAATTTATCAAAGTTTTTGTTATTGTTGAATTATCCTCCTGCTTGATCTGCTGGCTATAGATACTCGGTGTCTGCCTAAGTGCTTTCCATTCTTCCCATAAGCAAATTCTGGCTGAAGACCATATATCATTTCACTCTTGATCACTGCTAGTCTCAGTACCTCATTACAGCAGAGCACTTTTTGAAACTGAGCTATAGCCCAGATAAATGATTGTATAAAGTTTTAAATAAACATACAACATTTATGTTATGTTGTTTCACAGGGATGATTTATAGTCATTTTCTTCTTCCAGTCCTGAGCTCTGGACATAAAAGACACTGAGCTCTCTGCTGTTTATCCAAGCTAAATCCTCTGTTTGTTCTGCATAAGCGTTCTTGATTCTTTAATATATTGCAGGCTTTAGCTTCAGGTTTATTCCCTCTGGGATGGTGGAATTAGATACATTAACTGACAAAGATAAGGCACGGACACTGCAGCTTAATAGCCATTAAAATAGATACTGTGATAACAAAATCGGAGCTGGAGGAGGGAGCTCAGGTTGCAGCATTTTAAAAACACGTATTTATGAGACCGAGATGAATAAATGCAAGATTTCAGAAACCTCAGCAAGGAAAGCCACAAGTGGCAGCGGGGCTCTGTGTGGCTGGCTTTCGTTTCGTTAGAGAAACAAGCAGTGGAGCAGGTTGCGCCGCCTCCCATCTCCCCAAGGACAACTTTGTTCCGTCTTAGAATGGCTTTAGGTGATCTGGATGCTGAGCCGCTGAAATTCTGCTCTGTGCAACAGGAGGAAAGCAAGAGCGTGCTGCGGGACAGAGCAAGCCCCTCTGCCTGCAGAGCGACCGAGTGGATTCTGGTGATGGCATTCCCGCTTCACCTGCGTGCTTAAAAACACGTATGTATGTGTTCAAACTGCACAGGGATCATCTAATTACTTCATTCACCGTAGAGATCATTTACTGAAACTATGAAACTAAGAGCACCCCGTGTTGGTTTTTTTTTTTTTCCTGCAAGTCTATATAAAACACATTTTGAACCAAACCCACCAGAAATTGCTTTGCAGTTCATTTGATTCTGTGGTTGTTCTCCAGCCTTAGTGTAAAACCAAAGCTAGCACGACAGCTGTTTTTATCTTGCAGTTGAGTGGTAAAATGAGCAGCAAACAAAGTAAGGACATGGGCAACCATTTACTTCTTTTATTTATTCTACAGGCGTTTATTAAGGCTAGGATCCTTCCCTGTGGTGGTGTGAGGTGTTTCCAGGAGCGGTGGGGCGGGTGTTGTGAGTGTCCTAACCCACTCCAAGGAAGGGCCACAAGGCAGCCCCTGCAGGGCTTTGTGGAAGACTACTTGAGCACACACGAAAAGCACCTTTCTAGAAGACAGATAGAAAAAAGCCCACATTTTCTTATTAGCTTATTATTAACTTATTTTCTGTAGATGCTGATTTTTTTTTAAAATGAATTCCCTGCTCAAGATCACTTTCAACTTAGAGAATATAAAATGACACAGGCATATTACCTAATAAATATGTGTTTCCTCTTTCATCATAAACAAATCATGGTATGCTGGTGAAATCTGCTTTTCTTTTCACCGTGGGGCCATAGGATTGCAGTGAGAAATCAGGAGCTTGTTGTTACACATGCAGAGGCAGAGGTTCCATGAGCAGCAGAGGTGAGTGCCTTCAAGGCTTATTTCCAGCAGCATCTGTTCTGATGGTTAGGATAATAGGAATTTGCTTTTATTAATATTGAGATATTAATCAGTCAGGAAAAGATTTTCCTATAAAAGCTTTCACTAAAACCCGTGCAATTACTTACTTACTCAACCTACGGAGTACTGCAAACAAAGCCTGACCTTTTCTTTTCCAAGCACCTGTAACAGCCAAGCATTAACTAGCTAGCTGTCCATCAAAACATCAGTACAATGAGGAACCCTCTTCCTCTTACCAACAGAGAAGGAGGCAGGAGCAGACAGCACTGCCTTGCATCAGATGCAGCCTTGTCCAGGGGCAGCAAAACTTCAGCTGTTCCCTGAACAGCTTTTCTTGAAAGGTTGCATGCAGCCCGACTTGCTTAATTTCCTTCACATAGAAATAAGGAGCTAAGGATTAAAACTTTTTTGCATTTTTTCTCCTGAAAACCTCTGGATGAATCCATAACTATTCAGAAAAATGAAATAGGATACTAATTTATCTAAGAGAAGTTAGGCGATTTAAATAATCTCTAATTATTTGCTCAAGAAGTGTCCTGTTAGAAGCTAGTAACTACCACGTTCATGGCGTTAAGAAGACAGCATCCAGCTCAACACACAGTCTGAGGTTAAAGCAGTTTGTGAACCACTTAAACAGGAAACCTTTGCCCCCATTATTCTCATTTTGCTGCTGAGAAAAGGAGAGCCCTGTTATACAGCCAACCCCCAGTCTGCCTGTAGGAGCCCTTTCTCACAACTGCTTCAGGAAAGACATTGTCATGTTGCATGAAGTAATGCAACACAGGCATTGCTTTGCCCTCATGCTGTGATGCAGAGATAACACCTTTTAAGATGTCCTCTTGCTGAGCTTGACTATTTCTGTTTAGGTTATGACACGTTGTCAAGGTGTCCAAGGCTTTCCATGAAGAGCAGTGCCCTCTCATGGAGGCAGACAGACCTACCAATTCCTTCTGGCAGTGGTCTGGTCTTGATCTCGACATCCTGCTTAGTTTGTTTATGTTGGGTTATTAGCTCCATTTCTGCAGTGAAATCACTGGATTATCACCAGAAAAATGGGGATGTGCCAATAAGCTAGAGCATACAAAATATCATACGCATACACATCAGAAGCGGTAACTGCTGCACAAACATCAAAAATGTTACACGGTCTAAACAAAAGATTCTCAGTGTTTCTTGAATGATTCCTAAAGAAGCAAGTGCACTCAATGGTTTACACAAAATAGGTACTAATATTCATGAAAACGTATCAGTATTATTGGCATAAAGAGCTAGCTTTAAGAACAAACCATGAAGCTGTCTGACTTATTTGGATGGGAAGCTGCATGTCGGTTTAATGCCTGAAACAAACCGTCCTCCTGACCTTCACGTGTAACTGATTATAAAGCAAATAATAGCTTGCAGTGCCCTACAGCCCTCGCCTGCATCACCTGCTGCACTAGAATCTCATTGCCAAAAATGGCCTTCTCAGGTGAGAACACCACCAGTCTGGGATCTTGTACAACTAATGTCTCTTAATGTGAGACCAGTTCAATTCTACTCTATCTCCAGAAACAAAACCAAAAATCCCTTCACTTACACTAAGCTATTAAACAAATAAAAAAACACTGAAGGCTTACCATTACCACTTAAACCTAAGTTCTATACAACATTTACTAGCTTAATTTGCCTGCTCAACTTATAACCTGAGGATTTAATTTTGCTGCTCTAGGCATAGAAGGGTTTGGGTTGGAAGAGACCTTAAGAACCACCCAGTTCCAACTCCTCTGCCATGTGCAGGAACACCTCCGTCTCCATCAGGCCGCCCAGATCCCCATCCCTGCTCTGGGACATGGCACCCACACTCCAGGGCCTCACCTCTAAGTAAAGAATTTCCAGCACATGTGTAAGTCTTTCTTTTACCTTCACCACGCTCCCTGATGAATAGTCTCTCCCCATCTGTACTGCAGATCTCCTGATGACAGTGAACTGTAGTCTTCTCTGAAAACAATTGTTTCACTGTTTTCTCTGAGTACAGCTAAAACTATGAGCGATGCACAGTAGCTGTTTAAACAGCATTAGGGCTGTGCCCTACCCTCCCTGCTACCAGTAAGCCTGTTTCAATGTTAATGCCTTATTTTGCCGATGCAGTTATGCCTCATCAAATCAGTCAAACGTTCCATAACACCATACTTGCACCAACCATGCACTTGCTGTGTATATTGTTAGAACAAAACTTTCTGTAGCAAAACATAAATTGTTTAAAATGATGTCAGACTACTACAAGTATTTCAGTTGGGGGGAAATAAAAGGAGTACGGGATGCCACTTCTCCAGAAACGTTGTTAATGAGCACTACTTTAGTCCTTGGTGATGAGGAACAACAGGCTGTAGCATTTCTTAAAGTTAAGAACTGAAAATAACTGCTTGCAAGATGTCAATTACTCACGTTGGAGCTGCCATGGGGTTACTGTACATTTCTACATCAGAAAGTCAGTAAATTATTTTTCTATAAATTAGTCTCTCAAAGTTGACTTTTTTCTTTCTGTTCTGAATGCCAAACTCCTGACTGCTCCTTCACCACAGAGACTTCATATCTGGATAGCTGACATCTGTAAAAACACGTCTAATGAAAACACTACTAATACAACCCCCTGGGGAAACAAATTAAATGAGATCTAAGTATGCAGCCGCCTTTCTACAGTTCTGCCTGTAACAATAGTGGAGCTGGTGCTTCCTATCCAAGACTTGACACAGGTCACGATCATTTAGGCACGGTAGTAGCAAAATAAATAATTGTGTAAATATGTAATAACTGGTATAAACACTTCAGTAGCACTTAAGAGATATGATAAAGGACTTCCATCTTTAGCTGTGCATTAAGGTTTATCTCGGTGGATGGAAGAGAGGAGCATTTATATCGCAGTGAAGGAGAGCCATGGAATGAATACTTGAAAACTCAGTGCCAGACGTAACATTGCTTGTTCTCTGCAACAGCAGTTTTGAAAAGGTTAGGGCTGAAAACGTTGGGTAACTGCTAGAGTATGGAAACGGAAGATACAGCTTCACCCCCAGACACAATATGCTGGAAAGATCAATCTTGTTGCTACATATTTTAATATACCAGTTATAAAGCAAAACATTTCTTTCTATTTCTATAATCTGTAGGATTTTTTTCACAGTGCATATGACTGCTTGAATAATTAAGATTCCAGAGACAAGTTTTCTGACAAAGTCTAATAGTAAGTGAAAAAAGCTCAGTTTCTTTGTAATAGTTCTCAGAATCTTAGTTAATGCTCCATATAAAGGCGCATAATTAGGCATTATATGCAGATTTGCTGCTTTGCTTTCAACTCTGTGCTAAACAATTTGAGTCAACTATTTGGTTGTAAAGATCAGCAATACCAGGAGGTCCTCACTGCAGTGACAACTAGCGCCCCAGGAAGCAGGCAGGGCTCCTCTGGCTGAGGATTATCCCGCACACAAACTGTGTTTCTAGATGTCCTCATTTTCAGTTGGACTAATGCTTTACCTTTAGAAGATCAGATCTGGACAAGTAGAGAATGCAATTTGGTATCGAAGTCTCCTTTTTTTTTCAGAGGAAACTGCAAATTCTGTGCCCAAATAGTAAGGATGATGAAGGCATGACGATGAACTAATTTGGCAGTAAGAACAACCCTCCTTTCCCCCACCATCCCATTACTACTTACGGGCATTTGAGTTTGCACAAGAACAGTAGTAAAATCACTTGTTTTGAAATAATTTCACATTTCCTCAGTGAAATTTGGCTACACTGAAGTTAACAGCACAGGTATGCCAGAATGCATAGCTGCTGCTCCTCTTCTCTTTCTTTAATGCATATGGAACCAGGACTGAAATTGTACGCACAATTTCCAGTAGGATTTTTTTTGCTGGATAAGTTAAAATAAACTTAAATGGTATTTATTCTTGCCACGAGGAGAGATTAAGATAAAAAATAAGATTTTTTTTTTTTTTTTTTTAATAAAAGCGGTATTTGATCTTTCCACTTAGTGATCAGGAAAGCATGTTGTGCAAGAATACACTGCAAAAACTGGGACTTGCTTTGGAGGGGAGATTAAAAAAAAAAAAAAAACCAACAGGGNNNCGAGGAGAGATTAAGATAAAAAATAAGATTTTTTTTTTTTTTTTTTTTAATAAAAGCGGTATTTGATCTTTCCACTGAATTAGTATATTGTTTAAATGGCTTCACGGCAATTAAAAGCCCATAGAATCCAAAGTAAAAATATAAAAAGGCAAAACTGAACTGTTGTCTGCAATACCTATCTACTACAAATACGTATACGTATCTATATTTCTAGATTATTTCAGAATGAAGCACCTCAACATTTTCCTGCACGATTTGAGTTGAAATATTAAGCCTAAAGTATTGTTCGCTATTTTGTGCTAATACAAATAATGATCACCAAGGGTAACAGCTCTGTAGCCAAAAAAATTGCTAAGTAGTTAGGAAAACACTGTAACACCCATGCTTGTCATCCTCTAAGTACCAAACTTTCAGCAGAAAAAATGGACACAAATAGCTTAAAATAGAAGGTTGAGGCATTTTTTCCTCTCTCTTTTTTAAAATAAAAAATAGAAAATTGCACATTTTACTAAATACTTTGATTTACTAGAAGAAAACTAATCTGTGTGGCTTCTTTTAAATCCCACCACAACATGACTGCTGTTTCCTGTACAAATCAGGGAAGAGACTACTAGAAACTGAAAAAATGAAGTTAACTTCAAAAGCGAACTCACCAATGTCATGGTTCCAAGCACCAAAGACTGTCATACAACTATAGCAATAAAAAAAGTTTTGTTCAAATAAGTAGAAAAAGAAACACCAAGTCCTTAATACTAAAAACATGAATTTATTAAATAATGTAACCCCTGAAAAGTCACAGAATCAGTTAAAAAAAAATCACCGGTCATGTTAATGCTCGTTAAAGAAACTCTGCAATCTTTAAGTCGAATGGACCCCCTAGTGCTCGAAGAAGAAACTGCACGTCCTGCAAAAGTGAAGCAATTTCATGAACAATCTCTCGAGAAGTCTTCTTGGCAAGACAGAAGAATCCCTCCTGTTTCATTTCCAATAATGCATGATCATGCATCAATGACGACAGAAGTAATAACATAAAAACTTAAAATTACATGCCGTGGATTTGTGCAGGATTTATCAAGGTGTTTACTAGCAGGGCCAGATCTTTTCAAGCACGTTCATTTGAAAAAATAAAGGTGTGAAAGAC
This sequence comes from Numida meleagris, assembly GCF_002078875.1. Lineage (NCBI taxonomy): Eukaryota > Metazoa > Chordata > Aves > Galliformes > Numididae > Numida > Numida meleagris. Next base: position 74,761,358 of record NC_034438.1, read on the forward strand.
GTTACAAAAGAATTTCTTACATAGTCTGACTCTGATAAACAGTAAATCCTCATAGAAGATAATGTCTGAGTATAAATAGCTACATTAAAACTTGAAGGCGGCCTTAAACCCAAGCTTTTTTAGCAGGAAAGAGGCCCATGCTAGGCAAAGTCAGATGCAATATAAAGTCTACATTCTATGATTTACATCATGAAAAATAGAAAGCAGTACATATACAGTTGTATCCATGCAAGTTCACAGAAAAAAATGTTTTGCATAGGATCTGTTGTGCCTTACCTGAATAGAGATATTGAACACTTTTTCAATACTCAAGATTCAAACTGAGAATCATGCCAACATGACAGACAAAAATCCCCATTAAAAAGACAGTGCTGTAAGTTTATGTGATTATCTAGATCCACACGAATGATTTTAAAACTACTCAAACAGAATGAAAGCTAGAAAACACAAACTTTTTCAACTACTATGCACAAATTATCATCTCTTGTGGATCTCTCTTCTGGCTTTCAACACCTTGAGGCGATCCTTTTCACACTTCAACAATCAAATAAAACATACAAGAAGCAATGGGAAAACAGGGATTGAAATACATGTTCAAGAATTGCAAACTGACTAGGTATTGATTAAGGTAAATATCTTTACTTAGTAAAGCTCTTATCTTAAACATGTGCCTAGCATTTGGAGTGTTTAAAAATCTCTGAATTAAATGACTCAAACATAATTCCTCACACAGGACAGATTCAAGAATGCAGGCGGATTTCTGAACAAAGGCTGGGTTCACTCTTACAATCTTATGTGCAAAACTGCTAGGACAAAGGGATTTTCATCCCGTGTGATCATACCAGTTACTGAACATTTCAGTCAGTTTCAGTTTCATAAGGTTTGAGAGCTCTTTCCTCTCCAATTAAATGCTTGTCTCTAAAAAGAAAAATTAACTACAGAATGTAGCTATTTTGACTGCAGTTGTAGAAGAAAAAATTGATTAGCTTGTCATTTAATAAAAAGTGACATTTGTTCAAGAGCTGCATTTTGGGTCAAAATTAAGAATTTGATCAGGGAAAAGAGCTGATGACACTTTTGCCTTGTATAGCTGAAGAACTCTAAAAAAAATTTAACTGCTGACCAAAAAGCTATGAACAATTATTAAATATCTTAAAAATACACCCAACCGCAATGGTAGAAAGAGCAGTAGAAAACACTTCAGAAGATAAATATATTTACATGTATAAGTTTAAAAACACTAAGAACAGTCACCCCTTTTGAAACTTACAACTTCACTTAACATCACGCACTGCAAATATTGACACCGACTTCAAAAACAGCTAACAATGTGCAAAATTACGCATCACCGTACATTTTTGAAGAGAAAGGTTTAAAAACCATCAGTAACCCTATTCAAATCCAGGCTCTTTTTAACAGCTTTTTGTATGCTTTTATTTAGTGGCATTTCTTTTTGCAATAGCCTCCCTGATTTGACGATCAAGTTCACTTACAATATGGTCTTCATGATTATAGACTCCTGTTCTCAGCAAGGTATCCCTCTCCTCCATCAGACGTGAGAGATAATCATCTATGTTCTCATTTAATTTTCTTGTATCAAGACTATCCACTTTACATGCAGAATTATCTCTAACGTCTTGAAACTGCTTTCTCTCTTCTTCTTGTTGCTTTAGCCTGATGTTGATAAAATGGAAGACAACAGAGGATGAGTGTATTAAAAACTGCTTTGCTTTTCATATGAAAATCATATATCTGCTGAAATAATTAGGAAAATAAACAAATTTATAAAAAGATGAAAAACTACTTTGTCTATACTAAAATTAAGGGGAAAAGCTACAAATGAGGTATTAGTATGATAGCTAGAGTACTTTTCTTTAATGTAAGTACATAACTGTAATAACTGCTACCAAAGCTCCTATTTTGATACTGCAAATGCCACTCAAATTACAAGGTTTTGATGTACAGTATTTATACTGACAGCCAGAGGAGGACAACATTAGATTTAAAATTTTAATGTATCCCAAATAAGTATCTGCCTTTCCCTACCCCCCCTACCCGTAATGCAGTTCTCTCAAGACCTGAAGGCTCAGAACAGATACAAACAAGCTTGGTGTTCTACATCTATGACAACATTAAAACCAGAGTACAGTGGCCTTAAACATAGATTTTCTATAGTACAGTACTGTTGCATTTTATAGATGTACAATCTTTACTTAAGGGACACTAAAATGTGTTTTCTTACGGGACTGACAGCCAATTACTACTCTGATTTAACTGAACCTTTTCCTATTTGGAGGCAGAGTTCAAGAAGAGAGGAAAAAGACGAGTCTTACAAGTGTTCTAATACCTGTTAAGTTCATTTCTGATATCCTCCAGCTCTTGTCGGTCTGTTTTCCCCAGCTCTTTTTCTTCTGCTGCCAAATAGCGCAACCTCATGTGCTCCAGCTCTTGCTGCTGCTTTTTAAGGCGAGCCATTGCATTTTCTTGCTCACGCTGACGTGTGAAAGGATAAAAACATAACCTAGTTAACGGCACGATTATACATGAATGTGCTTGTTATAACAACACAACCAAAACCTCAGGAATGAAATCACAACAGTTAAGTTTTCAGTATTAGTAGAAATGCAGGAGTTAAACAAGATGTCTGAGCTGTTGTTATCTACAATGTTGTAAAACTATCACAACTGCTGTAAACCTATCCAGAGTAGATCAGCTGAAGTCCTGTCACAGATATCTTTCCATTAATGAAACAGCAAAAGTGGGACAAACCTCCTCTACAAACACTAGCTTAAGCTTGTAAATAGCAAATCTGTGAAACTGCTGAAGATTCTCAGATTTTTTTTTTTTTGCTATGTAGTATTTTAAATTACAGATTATACAAAATTATATATAACGACATATGAAATTACATAAGACACACAAAATGCTAAATAGCTGCAGGAAATTCCCATTATTGGCCCCACAATATCTAGATCAAAACTTCAAGGATGACTTGCTGAAGTTGCAATTTATGTTGTATAAGTAAGCCTTGAAAACTTAAAACTCTGGCAAGGTTTCCTTTTACAGTTTTCCAGATCTGTGCAAAACCTTAGATAACTTATTTGGTGTATTTAATCCAAGTAACCTACCTATTCTTAAAGTCTACTTGGTTCTCAGTTTGCTTTTTGCTTTAGCATTGTGTATAGAGCTGAAAAACTAGGGTTGGAACCCCCTATCATTCCGTGATGCTGAACCATGTCTTAACGACAAGTATGCTGCCTTCTCTGCTTGTTCTCCTCCCAGTCATTTTCAATATGACCTTGTGTACTAACTCAACACAGACAATGAAAAAGAAAGCCTGAGGTGAACTGGCAGCTGCTCCTGTGGTGACGCAGGACAAAGTAAGAGAGGGTCACAGAATTGTTAAGGTTGGAAAATTGCTCTCAGATCATCTAGTCCAACAGTCCACCACCAATCTTGCCCACTAAAGCATGTCCCTGAGTACTTCATCTACCCTTTCCTTCAAGGCCTCCAGGGACAGTCACTCCACCACCTCCCTGAGCAGCCTGCTCCAGTGTCTGATCATTCCTTCTCAGAAGAAATTCTTCCTAATACCCAACCTGAAATACAAACATCCTGGATACAGACATACTGTGAAGTGTAAGCTTACCTTTTAATTTTGATATCATTCTCATCTTGATTATTTGATTGTTAACACAAAGTTTTATACTTATAAAAGTAGCAAAAAACAATTTTCTTTCATGGGTACGAACACATTCATTATACAGCCAACCTAATACTTTCTGGAAGAATCTAATCCTTGATGTCAACCAGATGGTTATCTGAATCTTAGCCATAGGCATCTTTAGAACTCCTTGTTGATAATCATTAAATAAAAAGAAAATCCACATTTTACAAGGAATTGATATAAACAAAAGCTCTAATTGTTAAAAAGAGCAGACAATGAAATATGGAAAACACTCATACAAGATTATATGAAATCACAGGATGTATGTAACCAAAGTATTTTATTTTTATACTAAATCCAATATACCTCTCAGGCATATTAAACGCTACTACTTCAGTGAGACAGGCCAAAATGACTGAAGAGCAATTTGCTAAATGGATACTAGTAACAAAACCCACAAGAAGGAATCTCACCAAGGAGTCTCTACACTTGATAGATGATAAAAGTAAAAAAAAAAAAAAAAAGCACTTGGGAAAGGTAAGAACAAAGTCCTTTCTTTCCCATCAAGACTTCGCTGCATCGCAGAGGTACAGTCTTAGATTGAAGTAGAAGAGGTTTTATGACAGAAACCAACAGATCCACATAGAAAACAGTAAGAAATCATTTTTGCCAACTGATATCTATCCAAGAGTTCCAGAGAAATCCAAACACACAGTTGTAAGACAAACCGGTCATGTAATCCATCGATTCAACTGATGATGGCAACCAAAGACTAACAACCACCCTCCACCTCACCTACCTCTTATTTTTTAAATTAAGTGGAACAAAGACAAGCACACGCAAACAAACATACAAGCCTTAGAAACATCCAGGATCTACCACTAGAACCCATTTCTACAGTGGACAAATCGGTTGAAACCATAACTAAAATGAAATTAGCAGGATGCGCAAGTACACCAGGAGTATGAGAACACAGTTTTTGCAGAAAATGTCATGCTCCAACTTGTCTTAAAACACAAAAAAAATCCTACAACTATAACACAAAACTAAGCTGTCAGAGAAAGTCCTCTTGCGCCCTCTCTTTCTCAGATTACTAAGGGGTTAAGATTAGAGAAAGGATAGGAATTGATCATTTCCTGCAACAGCAAGAAGGTAACACTGGAATCCACAAAGATTCTGTTCTTTGATATGCTCATCACTGTTAATCATTATGCTATTCTCTGGTCTCCAAATATCTGGATAGGCAATAGCTTCCAGACAGTAAAGCCAAGTTTCAAGTATTCAGTGTGGTAGCAACAGTGAAGTGATCTTACCAGTAGTAATGTCAAATGTTGCTCATGATGCACACTGAACTGGGTTGTTACAAAGACAATACAACAGAAATTATAACACAAATAAATTAGAGAAAGAAGATAGCACATCTGGTTACCCTGATTGTCTGAAGCACAGAAATATGGAGACAGATCAATATTTACTTCTTTGAAACCATCACTGTCCGTGTTGCTTTCACGCGATCTGCCAAATTAAACTGCAGTCCTTTTCAAAATGAAGCAAATTAAAATACTGCTAGATTTCAGAAAAAGAATTGTTGAGATTAATACCCGGAGCAAAGCACAAAACAGAAAATTTAGAGTACATTAAACCACTATTCTATTCTAAATTCTATCTAAGCTCAGAAGAACTGTTGCACTGTTCAAGTCCACAAATTTCTACTTGCCTGTCCCTGCAGGTAAACTATCTAGTAATTCAGCCTACTGACCAGCTTCTACTTTTCCTGATCAGACATCACATCTGAAGAAACTTGTTATACTGGAAAATACACACTGCTGTAAACTACAGCCTGTGTATCCAAATTTGGCCTTTGAAATTCATTTGTCTTGTAGCTTAGTTTTCCTATTGACTTTATCTGACAGTAGTGAGAATCTTGAAGGCCACCCAAAAGATTAAGTAAGAATGCAATTCACAAGCAAAAGGCCTTATGTGGAGGAAGAAATCCATGCTACTGCGGAGGATGAGACATCATCTTAAATGAAGTCAGACATCCAGATCTTCTATAGAAAGGAGGCATTCTGATGTCATTTTCTCCTTCTCTACTTTTGCTGATTTGTAGATATGATTAGCTTCAGTCCAAGGAATTGTTACAGATTGTGAGAAAAGGATGCACTTTTTTGGAAAAAGAAAACTTGCTCTTCAGCTCGGTTAATTCATGCTCTAATTGTACCCAATTTTAAACTAGGATTACTGTCACGGGAAGCTGGGTATGAATGTGATTTTGTCCATTTTCTTTTTCTTTTTTTGTTTAAGTCTCAGTAATTGTAGAAGACAATTTTCTTGAACGCGTGCCAGGCCAACGTAACCTGAAAACCAAACACTGGAGAACTAATGCAAACAGAGGAGCACTCATTATTAGCACAGCAAGACGTCAACTGGCCAAGAGAAAGTGGCACCCTTGCCTATTACTTCAATAGATTAAAATGAGGCTCATAACACATACAAATCCAACAGCTGTTACTATACTGAATGGAAGTATTGTAATCCAATCCTTCTGTTTGTAGAATGTTACTCCTATCTAATAAGGTAAGATCTTGGAAGTACTTTCAAAATTGCATCTTCAGAGAAAAGATGTAACTTTGTTGGCCTGGGAATAAAATTATGATTACAATTTGATACCTTACTCTCTGGCAAGAAAGTGCAGTGATTCAGAGCTTTCTGCTGCAGTAGTGGACAGATAGCAAAAAGAAAAAAAAAATGTGAAAAAGGAGAAAACATTTGAAGAAGTATATTCTCTGAATATTCAGAACAAAGTCCTGCACTAAGTTTTGAGAGCACATTCTTTGCTCAGGACAGTATCCCTAGATTTGTAGGGAAATAGGGGTGAATATATAGAGTATTATGGTTGCCTTTTCTCCATAAAGGAGAACAGCTTTTCCAGTACATTTAGTTTCCGAATTTAGTTTTTCGGTTTAACACTGAACAGAGCTTCTTTTTAGAAAAGTTCAAGTAGAATTGTAATGTGGTTAATACAGCTCTGATGTAAACATGACAAAATATTTATCACTTTCTTGTTTGGGAACAATGAGGGAAATGGGATTAATTTTAGTTCTGTCATACAGAAAAACAGTAATTTCTGTAGCATGTTAAGAAGCGTCATACAGTGACCCTGAATAATACGATTTTAAACCCGAAAATATTCAATTAAAACCAAAATGAGCAGTATTTTCTGAGGAAAGATTTCTCTAGCATTTAGCTTAGGTTACAGCTCAGGAACTAAAACATGAAGGCAAGTGACAAGGATTCTGCTGGTTTGTTTCTGATGGATCCTTTATATAATTTAAGTTACACGCTTCATACTGCATAATACATTTGAAATATATTTCCCCAAGCTAGTTTTTGACTCCTTTAAAAGTCTGCCACGAGTTGTAGGGTGAGTAACAGCATGCTTGCTCACAGACAGCTAAAAAGATTTGCTACAGTCTGAGACAAGGAAGAATTCCTTATTCACAGTGGTGACACCGGTGCTGCTTTATGAGAGATATTCAGGCACTTCATCCACTTTTGCCTTCACAGTTTAACAATTCATTTGGCAACATGTACTTTTCTTTCTTCCCTTTTTTTTTTTTTTTTTAAACCAAAGAGGTAACTGAACTCTATTTCACATTAGTATTTAGAATTTAGCAGAATTTACCGTGCAATCTTTTACAAAGATATTAATGAAACAGTACTAATACAGTGCTAATAAAACTAACTCCAACATTTCCAGCCTCATGTGTAACGTCTTCGTTCTGTTCTGTGTTCATTTAATTTAAAAATGAGAATTTAATAGAATACATTAAAATGTGTACCTCAGTGCACATAACCTTATACATAAACATATTTAAAGCTCTCACAGCAAAATCCTTCTGTGGCAATTTATGCTACTTTCAGAGAGAATATGCTCTTACAATATATCCTAAATTAAGGCACATTTCAGATGTATTCCTAATTGCTCATAGTACCCAGTCAGGCTGTTTTAAGACGAGTAAGAAACACTAGAATTTTGAATAACTTCAAATTTCTAGAAGACTATGTCCTTAAATTTCAGATAAGGAACCATTCCAGAACCATCATCTGCCAGACTATTGACAGCTACAGAGATAGAAGTTAAGACCTACTAGAAACTCTGAGCACTCACAAACTTAATCCTTGCATGACAACCTGAGTATCGACAGCCATGATACTACAGTAAGGCAACAGTAGATGACCATCTGCAAATTTTTTTATCATCTGAAAATTAAATTATTTTTGCAATATACTTAATTGGCATAGGTATCTCCTCCTCCATTACCCTCTTAGTTATACTATTATCCCTTTCACTTTTTATTTTATTTTTTTCTAAGAAAGGAAATATTTACTAATATTCCTTTTTAAATTATCATTTGGATATTCTGCCATCCTTCCCTTAATTCCCAAAAACAAAGTCAAGCCAAACAATGCCTTAAAGCCACATACTACTTATCATATTGTTTACTTCAGTGTTTTACTGCTTTCCTTCATTGGTTTGCATCTCTAGTAAGGTCACTGAGAACAAGAATATTGTTTTAGGGCTGGCATGGTGGGAACTTAAATCATGTTTTGGAGAAATACTCAACATTAATTAAAAATTAGCCAGTATTAAGAAAACAAAAATTTCAATTACAATCAAATTGTAAAAGAACCCCTCTGAGCCACCAGGTGCTTTGGTTAAGAGGCTCTTCAATCAAGGAAGCGCAATCTTTATTTTGCCATGGCTGCCTATAAATCCAAAAGGGAGATGTAAACATACATACACTAGACTAAACAATGGCTAAATAGCGGCCACTATTCAATCTCCCACTCACACATACCATGCAAGTCTGTGGGAAAACTTACGATTGAAGCTAAAGAACTCAAATAAAGTTTTCTGAAAATAACCCAGAGCTGACAAGTCAGTAGGAGGGCCTGGATGGTTTCAAGACACAGTTTTTAACCAGGAATCAGACCTCCAACTGTTTTTTTCCTTTTTTTTTTTTTTTAAAGCAAAGATTTATATCCCATCCTTTGCTATATTAGTCATAAATTAATCAAATTAATTACTGAGTGGATAAGCAGGAGACTAGACAAGATAGAGTGAATGTCAGCCAGCCAATAAGATCTACGTTGTTTTAAATAAATGCATCAGTATTGGTTTGAACAGATCTGTAGGACACAAAAACAATAAAAGACTTAATTGAAAAAACATTTCTCCCAGAACATTGAATATGTATGCACGTGCTCTGAGATTATCACAGAGACTATCAGCTGCTGAAAATGACACTTCTGCTAGCTTATGTGTTTGTTTTAAAACATAGTGGGTTTCTTTTTTTTATTTTTTACAGTACTTAAGTCCTCTGCAATTTTGTCCAAGTGGCTTAATTAATTCCACAAATAGTGCTTGCACACACAAAACTAGGCACATCTTGTTTGTGTAAGTTCCAACAAATATTAAAAGCCAGGTTTTGAAACCTCTGGAAGTGATAAAAGTTACCTGCATAAACACAGATGTGTAGCTAACTTGCTTTTGCGTCCTCCTAAGCTGAAAAGGAGTGTGATAACTATTAATATGGAAGTAACAAAGAGGGAATAAAGAAGCTGGGTTTCATTCAGGTGAGATCTACTTTCACTCCGCATCACAAACTGTGCTTAAATTCAGTTAACTCCTATATTCTGTTAAGCATAGGTTATGTATACACACGTGTACATGTGCTTGAGGTATTTTTTGTTGCTGTTGTTACCACTGGTACTATGTTTTCAACATTCAAAACACTACACAGAGAAGTTCAGAGCATATTCTGTTGACAGTTCCACACTTTTTTTTTTTAAACTTATATACTGCATATCACATTCTGCAAAATATAAAGACATCAGAGATGTGTGCTAACAAATAGTCCCAAAGTAAAAGGAAACTTTTTAATTAAGGAAACATTGACTTTTATGGTTGCAAATCAGAACAGCATTTTACTAAACGCTTAGCCTGTAGAATTATGCTTCTTTAATTCACAAATTGACTGTACTAGGTCACCTTTGAGTAATGGAAATCTCTATTTAAACATTTTTTTGGCAATAGGCACAAAGCATTAGATCTCATTTCCAAGACTTACCAGCTGGGTTTTGTCATTAACATTTATTAACAATCTAAGATATGGCTTTCAGCGTCTAATCCTCACTACACAAATGTTTTGTATAGTTCTCTAGAGAGCTTTGGTGTGACAAATTACTGGCACAGATTACAGCCCTGTGGCTATTCACCAGAGGCAATGCAAAATTAACATGGTACTAATCCAATTTAAACAAGAAATTGGTCAAACTATGTGCAATTGCACAAATCATCTGAACTAAAGCAGATCTAGAATTCCTGAAGCAACACTTTCCAAATTTATATTTAAAACACAGTAAATGGTTTTTGATCAGCTCTGCTTTAACTTTTATTTGGCTCTTTAAATACACTTAAATCCTTTATCAATAGACTAAGTATAAGTTGAAGCATGGGAATATAAAAACACAAGAAACCACTTTTAAAGGGTTTGTTCTTTAGTACAGAAGTTTTAAGAAGAATAATTCATGGTATATGCCAACTTATTTTTTGGTTCAGAATTTTAGCAAGGGGTCAGCTGAAATCATCCACATGTTACAAAATTCAGATCATCATGTCCACCGTGATGAAATTTATAATAAGATGATGATGATGATTATATACAGTCAGTGTTAATCTGGCAAGCAACAATCTTTTCCTTTATTCTGGAGGGATTTTTAACATGGCATTAAGAAAAAATGGCCTAAACATTTCATGGCTATTCAAGAAATCTTAATCAGAAAGATGAGATTTATTCTTCTTCTATCATCTTGCCAAGAACAGCTATTTCAGAAACTGGAAGGGAAAATTCATGACTCCTTTTATCAGTAGGCAAAAAAGGATCAATTAGAAGACAACAAATAAAGATGAATTTTTAATAGCAATTTCACAAGTTTACTGTTTTCAAAGTAAAAGATGGACTAAAAATGCCGCTATTAATTAGATGAGGGAGGGCTTATTTTCTTACTCTCCAGGAAAAAAAAGTTCTGAGAAAAGTAATGAAGGAGGGACTATAATCCTTAAGAAGCTACATACTTCTCTCATGCTTTTTTCCTCAAATGAGAAGTAGTAAAAGCCTTCTACTAAACTTGAATTCTAAAGGCTTACATCTGTGTCCCTGTTTGGTCAGCAACAGAGATTAGTGATTTATTAATTTGTCACAACCAGTGAACATGCTTGCCACTCTTACATATCACAGCTTAGCTTACGTTTGCTGTAATTCATGAAAGAGCCAATGACAAAAAGACAAAAGCATTTACATTCAGTGAGGATGAAGCTATTACTGCTGCAAGTCTGAACAGAGTATTTTTAAGTTGCATACGTATGACTGTGTGTATGTGTACAAAAACACTGTCAAAACAACAGTTAAAAAAAGGCATGCCACCATGGTTTCAGAGATTAGGATTTCCAATAGCAGGAGCAAAAGGTTTCACCTTCAGTTTCATTTTTTTTTCCTGCCATTTTACATCACGTTACAGCATTCACCAAGTCTTAAACCATTGCTTCTGCTTTTGGTCTTAATCTTTACTCTTTATTTTAGTTAAAACCCAAACAGTTAAAACTGTTACTGATCAAGATAGCCAGGATGGTCAAAGCATTTTCTCTGGAAGTGCTGGCTGAAGTCACTGGGAATGAGACAGAGCGTTTCTTTTTGGAACCATGACTGCTTTTAGCTAAACCAGCCCTCACTGCTGACCTGTGCTATGCTCTTTCCTGAATGTAATGTCAAACTCACATGAGTTTTGCTATTCTTATTTTTCCTAATAGAAATGTAGCTCGAAGCTTGAATTTAACAAAGATGAACAAAACACTAAAATGAGGAAAGCTACTAGTAATTAATAGTAACCGTAAATAGCTTCCATCACTGCATTAACTTCATTGTCTTGTATACTGAAAGAAAGCAACCTGCATACCTGCTTTAACCTTGCAAGTTCTTTCAAAGCCCTGGCCCACTGTTGTTTGTAGTGGAGCTTTGACTTGGTAGCTGACTCCAACTTTCTTTCAAGTTCAACCTAAAAGCAATTAAAATCATATCAGCTGAAGCAATAACAGCAGTAACAATCATTGAAAGCTGTATATATACAAAGGGTATGGTTTAAGAAAAGTGTTTATGTAGTGTAGCATACAACATCATCTAAAGCTGTTATATAATGTAACATAAATATTATGGCACATGAACATTTTCTTGTTTAAAACATAGCTTTATTTTTATTGGATAGCCATCTATACAAAAAGGAAAAGATTAGTTTTTAGCACTAAATCTACTGATGTAACCTTTTAAATTTAAGATTCTCAAATTAGTAACCTCCCCCACCACCCCCACACCCTCTTTTTTTTTTTTGTTTAAGATTATGAACTTTAATTTAACAGGAACGCTGATGGACAAATCTTGCCTTTAAAAGGTGTATAATTTTTTTCTTTCTTTCCTAGAGCTGATGGAAGATGTGTTACATTCTTTTCTCTGAAACAGATCTCTGTTCTGACCATTTTCTTTTTAAAGTCTACGTATATAGTGGGTATCTCTGATCTTACTGTCCAAATCATAAATCTTAAAGACTTCTTAAGCATTTTAAGAAAAATAATTTGTTGCACTTTGCAAAAATATTCCAGTATTAAAAGACATGAAATGAAAACAGATATGAAGTACAGAGCACGGTTTCCTGAAAAATGAAGCATTTCTATAAAAATCTGAGTCAGTGATATTTTCTTTTAACTGGAAAAAAAGCTTTTTAGCACTAAATGTAAAAGAATTTTTTAAAAAGCAAAAATAAGAAATCTAGCGAAATATTTTAGTTAGAAATCTTATAAGTATGTACAAGAAAATACCTGCTAGCATTATTATAAGCTATTCAACCATACAATAACATGCAGACTAGATGTATAATCAAGATATTTTTTTCAGAATATTCTGTCAACAATTCGACTCGAAACTCTCAAAAATTGCAGCCCATATCGACAGTTTTATTTAAGTAAAATATCCTCTGCACAGCACAGATTATCTTTTGCATTGAATATCTACATGCATGGCATATAAAGAAATCAACTTGAGGCAGCAAGGAACACAACCTCTTTCCAGAAACACTTAAAATAATAATAATTGAAACAAACCCACACAATGGATTCACAGTGTAAATTAACCCTTGCAAGAGATCCTCCCTCTTCAATTAATTTTATGAACAGAACACTCAGAGTCCCCAGCAGAAATCATGACAGTAGCAATTCATTTAAATAGGTTAGTTTTTCCTGACTTGGCCTCTAACACGACAGCTTCCTCTACAGAAATAATGCCACTGTTAGCCTTATTTATCTATGAATATTTAGCTTGAAGAATGTGATGGAAAAAATAAAAAATAAAATAAAATGGAAAAATCAACCAGTTTCATGCGAGATTAGTCTACAACTCCCTCATCAATGAATGGACCACTGTCATAGCTTTCAGAGACTGAAAAAACAAGATACCTTTTCTAAAGTGAGAAGATTTATTTCCGATTGTAGCTGGATTTCTGGCTTACTACTTTGTTGTTCCTTGAATTGCTGGAACTCCTTCTCCAAAATTTTGTACTTATTTTCTGCTTCATAAAGCTACATTAAAACAGAAACAAAACAGATACTGAGAGTTACATATTCATAATTAACGATATATTGGCGATGGCATTCACTAATGTTTTAATAAGAACTATTTTAAAGAGGATCTTTGCTCCGTACTGGAAAGAAAAAAAACCCAAGTCTCTCCTCATACAAAAGGGGAAGATTTATAAACACTGCTATTCACATTTCTAAAAGAGACTTGCAAAAGAAACACAGAAGACAAAACTATTTAGATGTACACACAACTTTTAAAGAAAGCCAACAACGTTATCTGCAATATGAAGTTATATTTCTGACTAAATTTCACAAGCATAACTTGTTCAGGAATGTCTGGATGAGGAAACGACTAATATCTCATACAGTCAAATAATGATTTAAAAGGCTGAAACAAACACTTCCGTGACAAATGACTTAGCACTATGTACCTCTGCCCTCACTGTGTACTTCCAGAGTTTTGTGAAGGTAACATAAAAAGAGCTTTGATTTTCATCTCAAAATGGGTATTTTGAAAAATTAAGCTAATATGTGATTATATTACTTTGCTACAAAAACTTACACAAGTCAAACGCTTAACAGCTACTTTTTTCTGTTGTATTAATGTTATTAATAAAACATCTAATAAAAATGTTCTGTTGATAGAATAACGTAACAGAAGAATAAGTGTTTCTCAGCTAGAAAATACTTCAGAAATTCATTTGTTACAAAGCCAACAGCTTTTTATTAATATATAAATACTGTAATTCTTTGGATTGCCTAATTGAATCGCCTCCATTTTTCTTCCAAAACAAATTACTGCACCTATCATTATTACAGAATTTATTATTTTTAATAGAATTTATGTAAAAAAGTCAAGATGCCTTGTAAGAAAACATAGATGTATGTATGTAGTTCACTGCAGTTATTTTTCCATTTAAACCATGATAACTGACTTTGACAAAGACACTGTTTCTTATCAGTACTTTTTAATAATTTTTAAAATATAGTTATAAAGGTATGACAGAAACAATAATCAATTTATTTAGAACTTTAGCAGTAATGTTTCATCTCTTGTTTAGCTGTAAAAGTGCTTTTAAAACAAAGCATGTTCTCATGAGACCTCAGGCTATTAGGGAACTGCATAAATCTTACAAATAAAGCAAAACCTTCCTTTTCAGGAAATAAAAGTGATTCTTCAAAGCAGAAGTTTCAAGAATCATGTCTTGCACATTCTAGGGCTCGCCTCCAAGCAACTTAGACATTCAGAGACCTCTACAGTTCTTCTCATGTGAGAAGCATGTATGTACATATCCCCTTGAAAGGTAAGGATGAATCAAACTATATGCTTTAGAGTACTTCCCATTTAATCAAGAATAGTCCTTATTAAAAACAAATACCAGAAAAGCATACTGAAAAAATATACAAAAAAAGAGGCCCATCAGAACTGGTAGCAAGATGGACTTTGCGCTTGTGCACATAACAATCAGAGTTACCCCACAGTGAGGCTCCAAAGTTACAAAAACAAGCAGAAAAACCCAACCCAACAACCCATAAGAACCAACCAATCAAAAAAACAAAACCAACCCAGTATTTTTCCTTTAGCAAAATTAAAAAAATGCTGATCTTTATCTTATGCAGAGTAATTAGTAACTATTGCATCATACTGAAGCTTGAGAGAGACTCAAAATAGTAGGAGCCACGCACGAAAAAGGCAGCCAGGATGATCAGCAGAAGGCACAGCCTTCATACAATGGAAAACAAAACATTGTTAGGGGTCATGTCTGGAAAAGAGTATGAGACATGTCTATGAAATCAGGAATGGCAAGTAGCATGGGCACAAAAGGATCACTCATTTATCTTAAGCTACAAGCTTAAGATGTACAAAAAAATATTTTAAAATACACAACACAAACTACAGAGTGAACTAAACTGGATATTGCATTAGTAATTTTTTTTTTTCTTTTAAAAGGGATCAGATGAGTTCAAGAGGAATATTTCCACTGATGGCAGGTAACTATAAAATGCAGCCTCTCACTCAGGATTCACATAAATCTTGATGGTAATCCAGGCTGTAGCAAAACCATATTTTCCGCACTTGTCCCAGTTATTTTCTTCGCCTCAAAATCCAGCCTCTGCTGCAACAGAACGCTGGGTTAACTGGATCTTTGGTCTGATGCAGTGCGTCTATTTTGAGAAACAGTGAATAATTCATCTAAAAAAAGTTTAACTCTTACTAAGATTTCGTCTATGTAAGTTTCTAAATACGCTCCAAAAAAGTAGTTCTTTTGCAGCTGTATGGAATTCTTTACCAGTCAACAAAATGCAGCTGGGCAAGGCTTGTCATTAGCGCAAAGGACAGCATACAGGACAACAGAATGCAGTGCAGATTCTTCTGGTTTGAAGTACTATTTTCAAAACAGAAGATCATAACATCAGGATTACTGCCTCCCCACCCCTACCCAAGGGTGATAAAAACAACATTGCAATGAAAGCATAAAATGAATTGCAAAGTCAAGCTACCTAGATATTTTGATAGATGTTCATTGCTAAGAATTCATTAAGTTACTGAACTGTACACTAAAGTTCAGATCACAGCTACACACAACATATGCTTGTAATCATAATTTGATCTTCAGCATTAAAAAAGTAAAATTATAACCACTGCATTGCAAAGTGGCCCTAACATTAAGGAAGACTGACAAAGATGGATCTCTGCATGTAATTCACTGAACAACTGGAAATAAGGTATTTATTAACAAGCTGCCAGAATATGCTTGTCTCAGTACCATTCCTCCACCTAACACGCTTAATTTTAACGTTTTATTGCTATTATCTTAAAGTAAATGATTGAAGCAGAATATATAAATGGACATACCTGCTGTTGTATACGAAGCTTGTCTTCTCCCAGCTGCTTGATTTTTGATCTTTCTAGTTCAACCTGGTGGGCACATTCTTCTCTGGTTCGCCGCACAGAATCCTGCAAATCCTGCTTATTTTGTTCATGCTCTGCTTGCAACTCCTTCGTTACCCTTTGAATCTTAAAAATGAGACAGATGAATTAATCCATAGGTGCAGGATCTTTCCTTTTTTAGTCTCTTAAAAACACTGCTATTTATTCATGACAAAAAGTCATTATCAATTTTTGAAATTAAATAGAAATTGTATTGCTGTTGATACATACAATATGTCCAAAAGTAATACTTCCTATTTATTTCCACAAATACTAAAACATATTCGAGGACCACAATAACTCTATTTGACAGAGCAAATTCTCAGCTACAAAACACTACTTTTCAACAGTCACCACCATTAGCTATGTGTTTTCATCAGCTGTGAACAAGAGCCTGCATGCTGCACTTGTACAAATTTGCAAAACCAAAAGAAGTGACTCACAGTGATGAAATGCACCACTCACAGCCTCACTGTGCTCACAGCCACTGTTCGGTTTCCATAAATGTTCAGCAAGTGTAGATGACTGTCAGTGGGTGCCATTTCTCCCTCCACAGACGAATTCAGTTCCACACTTTTGCTTCATCTGCACTTTCACATTGGACTCCATTCTATCAGACTGCCTCTCTGCTGCCATCTGTCCCATGGCAACAACGTGGAGTGTAATACTGGTGGAAAGGGTCAACCTCTACTGCCATACCATCACCATCTGCTTCTGATGTCATGGGCCAACATCATAAAACAGGAAGCATTACTTTCAGAGCAGAACTCATACATCCTCTTATTTCTTTCAGCGTAACTAATCATCTTCAATAAAGAATTTCTACTTGAGCTTAATAAGAGAACAATCTTTGACATGATTGAATTTCCTAAAAAGATGTTACTGGCCTGCATGACTGCTAGCTGAATGCAAATCTCTCCAAATTGCTCATTTCTCAAACTGTAATTGCTAAATGAACTCTACATAATTTTGTCTAGACTCCTTTAAAATCCACAGATTTTTATTGTCCCTAAACGCTCCAATCAGAACCTCACTGAATTTAAAGCAAGTTTTGAGACAAACATGTATGAGGAAAAAAAAGTAATTATTTTTATTCAGATTGAAATACATTCAACCAAACAATCACCAGATTTTGTGCACAGAAGGTAGAGTCAGACACAATTTACAGGTGAAACTGCATTCTGGATGGTATAAAGAGGTCCTGAGCACAGAACAGGACACAGGCTCAACCAGCCAGTCCCTCTGCTGGGGACTTGAACTTCGTTCACAAGCAAAGGATGGATAACCATCACAGAATGGCTTAGGTTGGAGGGGACCTTAAAAGTCATTCATCTCCAACCCCCATGCCTTAGGCAGGGCTGCCACTCACCAGATCAGGCCGCCCAGGGCCCACCCAACCTGGCCTTGAATGCCTCCAGGGACAGGACACTAACAATTTCTATGGGCAGCCTGTGTCAGTGCCTCAGCACCCTCTGAGTAAATATTTGCCACCTAATGTGTAGCCTAAGTCTAGTCTCCCCTCCTTTAGTTTCAAGCCATTCTCTCTTGGTGCAACATCTTGCACTTGGCCTTTTTGAACCTCATTAGTTTTACATGGGCCCACTTCTCAAGCCTGCCCTCGTCTATCTGGATGGTATCCCTTCTTCCTGTTGTATTGACTGCACTACTCAGCTTGGTGTCATCAGCAAACTTGCTGAGGGTACACTCAGTCCCACCATCTTTGTCCTTGATAAAGATGTTGAAGAGCACTGGTCCCAAGACAGACCCCTGGCAGACACTACTTGTCACCGACCTCCACCTGGACATAGAGCCATTGACCACAATCCTCTGCCTGTGACTATCCAACCAACCCTTTACCCACTGAATAGTCCAGCCTTCAAATCCATGTCTCCACTTTAAAGATAAAGATGTGGTGCAGGACCACAGAGTCATAAAATCATTAAAGTTGGAAAGGCCACTAAGGTCACCACACCATCAACACAGCACCACTAAATCATGTCACTCAGTGCAACATCTACTCTTTCCTTAAAAATCCCGAAGGATGGTGACTACACTACTTCCCTGGGCAGCCTGTTTCAATACCTCACTACCCTGAGAAGAAATTTTTCCCTTATATCCAACCTGAATCTCCCCTGGCACAATCTGAGGCCATCAACTCTCATCCTATCACCGTTACCTGGGAAAAGAAGCCAACTCCTGCCTCACTACAACCTCTTTTCAGGTCACTGTAGAAAGTGATGTCTCCCGAGCCTCCCCTTCTCCAGACTGAACAATCCCAGTTCCGTCAGCCACTCCTCATAAGACTTGTATTAGAGACCATTCACCAGATTTGTTACTCTTCTTCAGGAACTCTCCAGGGCCTCAACATCTTTCTTGTAGTGAGGGGCACAAAACTGAACACAGTACTTGAGATGTGGCCTCACCAGTGCTGAGTACAGAGGGAAAGGCCTTGCACACGTCCAGGCAGATGACATCAGTTGCTCTTCCTTTATCCAGAGATGCCATCCCTCCATCATAGAAAGACACTTGGTTGGTCAGGCACTATCTGCCCTTGGTGAAACCATGCAGGCTGTCTCGGATCACCCCCCTCACCTCGCATGTACCTTAATATAGCTGCCAGAAGGATCTGTTCCATGGTCTTCCCAGACACAGATGAGAAGACTACCAGTCTGTAGTTCCTCCTGTCCTCCTTTCTCCCTTTCTTAAAAATGAGAATGATGTTTCCCATGTTCTAGTCACTGGGGACTTCACCTGACAGCCATGATTTTTCAAACATGGAAAGTGGCTTGGCAATGACATCAGCCAGTCCTTCGGAAGACCAGGATTCATGTTGTCTGGCCCCACAGACTTGTATGCATTCAACCTCTTGAGGCTGTCTTGGACTTGCTCCACTTTTACATCAGGAGAGATTTCGCCTCCCCACGGCCTGCCTAGAGGTTTGGGGACACAAAAGGTGCGGGAAGCCTACCTAGCCATGAAGACTGAGGCAAAGAACTCATTGAGGACCTCATCATTCACCATGTCCGCTGAAGCCAGTTTTCCCTTCTCATTTATCAGAGGGGATACACTGTTCTTTGCCTTTCTTGTTAGTTCTTGTTATTTTTCACATCCCTTGCCAAGTTCATTTCCACCTGCACCTTATAAAAAGACAGACCTGAGCTACAGGAGGAAAGAGACTGTTGGATTGCTAAATCAACACAGCAAGCTATCTATACTGTGAGAATGTTCTGAAGTAAGAACAAAAGTTCACCCCCCACCCCCCACCCCCTTTCCACACGACTAGCTGAGGACTCGTCTTGCTCCCTAGATGTGGGATATTTAGTGACATCCAGAAACAGTTGTAGCTACCAGTTTCTCCCATATCTTCTTTGATTCTATCACTATCAAAAAATACAAGACAGGAATTTTATCAAATCCCCGGATTACAAAATGTAGACAGTCGTAGTTCTTCCCAGCATTTCTTGTCACCTAGTTCACTGTTCATCTAGCAATTACTGCTTGAAATGAAGCATGCTTATACAATGTACAGTGCTTAGTATAACAGAATACAAAACCTAATTGAGAAATTGTAATGTCATATAAACATCTCTACTAATTCTGTTAAGAAAACAGTATTTAGAGTTCTATACTTGTTCAGCAACTGTTAAATGTAGCAACTTCTATTTCAGTAAACATGCATCACTATAACAATTTGGCTTTAAATTATTAGTGCTCATCTATGCACCAGCAGGAATGCTGCTATTTTAGTTCTTATACACAGATCACAACTTTCTTCATAAGAAAACTTAAAAGAAACAAACAAACAAACCACCACCAAAGACAAAGTTGTGGATGCATCTCATGCAATGAAAATTGGATAAAGTGACAAAAGACTATTCACCTCTGATTCAGCAGTCAAAAGCTGTCGTTCTCGTTTATCTAGATCTCTCAGGGTTTTCTGAAGCTGTTCTTCCAGAACAGTATATTCTGCTACCTGTATAAAACATATATATATGTACACATACAAACAACTTTTCTCTTGTAATAACCATTAGGTTTTAGACAGGTGAAGACTGCAAAATTCAAAACTTGTTAAAGTATCGATCATATTTAGTCTAGAAATTTACATATAAAACAAATTTGCAGCTCTTAATGATATTATGATAGAGAACCTTTATTTTATTAGAAAGAATCTGAGAGAAGCACAAGTTAACATATTTCAACTGTACTGCTGTCATTTTTTTTTTTTTTTTTACTATGAAAGTAAGAGGGAAGTGAGATTAAACCCTCTTCTCCAGAGAAAGCTAGCTAACTAAAGGGATTTGTAGGAAGTGTTCTGTCTAGCTAATATTACAAGAGGCAGACAACCTAGAAGTTTCCCATTAATATTAACAAACACATCACTAGCCAGATTTTGAAGTAAAGGAAATTATTTCCGTGTCATTACTTTTTTGCATCACTGCGGCTAAATGCATACTCAGTATTAAGCTGTGAGAACTTACCATAGACTCTTTGTTGTATGTTGTAGTTACAAAGTATTTTATTATACTACTATAAACATTATAATGAGACTTTTCAGCAAGCGTATGAACTAGTTTCCATACCTTTTTCTTCACTAGTGCTTCTCTCTCTTCATCTCTTTTCTTCCACTCTTCTGCAAGTGCTTGCATACGGGCCATTTCCTTCTTTTTAAGCTTTTAAAAGCAAAAAAGGGAAAAAAGTCCCCAAATAGAAACTCAAATCAAAATTTTTGATAGCACAATCTAGTGAGACAGTCAACAGAATTAAGCCTTTATCATACTGATTTACTGTAACTCATGGTACGACTTTGATAGTGAAAGATATTTCTTACCCTTACGAATGAATTGTGAAGTCAGCCTAATTTTGAGAAAAATATCCCAAGTAAGACAAACTAGATTCTCATTCTCTTAACCTGCATGGGACTGCAACGATGTCTATCTTCACTGTTAGAGGAAACATTTATAGGATGAGCAGAATGGTTTCAAGTGTACAAAGACAGCAGCAGAATTTGACGGAGAATAAATAATTGCAGAGTTAATACTTAATGGTAATACTTTGCATCTTGAATACCTACTGCACTTCATAAACCATGAAGGAAAAAATGGTATTTTAATATTTCATTACATAGCAACTACTTAATCACTTCATAATAACTAGTAATTAATATTCTGCCTTTAAGGGTATGAAAAGATACTTTTGAACATCTCCAAAGCTTTAAAGCATATAAGCAAGACGTAGCTATAGAAACAATGGGAAAGTTTAAGAAAAAAAATACAGTTACTATTCCTCCCACCAATTTTTCCAAAGCTTCCCAAGGTGATTATGTTGTTTAGGAAGTAGAAGAGCAAAAACCTGATTTTCAAAAATGTCTTCTTGCATTTCCTTCCATAATTCTAATTCCAGTGCCGCTTTGTATTCAAGAGTTTCTCGAGGTTCTGGCTGTTTTTCTGGAGTACAATGAAGCTGAGTGTGAGTGGCATGCCGCTGCTGACCAGCACCTACACACTGACATAACAATGGATATTTAATTGAAAAAAAACAACAACTTTGCAATGAACTGTTCAAGGAAAAAGGCTAAGATCAATGTAAAATTTACTTGAGAAGAGTCTGACACCAGAACTTCATGGATTTTCACAAGTCCGTAGTCCTCCAACGTGACGGCATATAAAAGCTCTGCTATTCTTGTGTCTGACCTGAAAATTACATTAGAATATTATTTAAGACAGACTTAAAAATACAGGAAGTGAACCGTAAGACAACACATAAAATTAAAAAGTTGAAGAGCTATTAGGTTTTCTGTGATTTTTAAGACTTCTAAAACAGTTTTCTCTGTGACATTCCAAACATGTTCTCCCACATACTTCGTTAACCTAAGGACTGATCTATATTATTACAGTAAGTTTTTTGATCTAAGCAGCTAAGCTTGTAATTGGGAACCTATTTAACCAGCAGCTAATCATAACCAACGCATCCTGTAACAAGAGAATGATCCAGAAATTGTAACTGCAGTCTTAAATCTGTTTAAAAAGTGTATCTGCTGAAAGCATTTTGCTACTGAATTCATCAAGATACTCAAAGTTCTGTTAACCTTTTAAAATTAAGAATAACTTTCTAATTGACCACAATAAGTCCCTTATTTTTTTGTAAGATATCCTTGGACTCCTAAAAAACATGCTTCTAGAAGCTTCAGCACAGACAACTGATAGCTTTACATCCATTTAGAGATGGGCCTTATTATGGTAAATAACTCTCTCCTAGTACACTGAGAAAATGTCCAGAAAACAAATACTTTAAGAAACTAATGTGAAGTAAGTTACAGCTTCTGTCCAAACAGCACAGTTTGTTCCTGGCTGTCTTACCTCTAAGCTCAGATGAAATGCAGTAAACAATAGTAGTTTTCTGCATAGAAAGATGTTAAGAGAAAGAATACACAGATAAATCATTTAACTGAATGTTATCACTAGTCTAATGTGAAAGTACATTACAATATAGACCTATAAATGGTCAGAAACAGCATTACCATTTCAGTTATAAACTAAATAATGATGTGAAAGCAGTGGAACAATCTCTTAAAGCCTAGACACTATGATTTGCAACAAAAAGCTGCAGGAATTAACTACTGAAGTTTCTACAGAAATCCCAGCTATAAAAAGACAACAGTAATTGCTCAAAAAAAAAAAAAGAAGTGCAATCCTCTCCACTATTACCTTTAAGGGAAAAGTGGGGCTATTGGTACATTTCATAAATTAACATAAATTATTGCACGGAGTTTTTACAACTTTCTATCAGTAACCAATTAAAAAACAACATTCAAGGTAATGGACCTCAGAAATATAATTATGTGAGTTTAACATATGAGTCTAAAATGAACATTACACTAACAGGAGAAAAGCTGGGTTAAGTATCAGAACAGCAAAATGCACGGATGATGACATTTTGAGAACGCCATCTAGTGGTTAGGTTTTGTGCAAAAGCAGGTTTTATCTAAAACTTTTATCACTTGTGAACACATCAACCTTAGTGTCCACTGAGATCAACTCTACACAGAATCAGGCCACACAACAAAAACTTAAACAGAGGCAAAGATCATTTTTCTGTAGGTCTGAGAGGACAGAAGATCCTGTTCTCCATATCAGTCCTCAGAATTTTCCTGCATCTTAAATGTAGAGTCTGTACAATTGGAGATTTAACACTGATTTCAGTTGTAGTAGAATTTTTACTTTTTAAAAAAGGCATAATCAGGTTTCATTATCACAAAAAAAAGACGAGGATCTAGACACTGATTACTAGAACAGTTTACAGTCTCAACAAGGGCTTAAGATAGAAGTCACTGTAAATTAACTTTCTCCATATATATGAAAAAAAATGCCAATTCCTCATATAAACAAACATACATCTTCAGAAATATTAGCTGAAACCACTGCTCCTTCTGATGTACTCAAGCAGAAAACACTGCTATTATCAGAGTACAATCCCTCTATGGATTGTCCTCCTAACTTCCATTGAAGTCAGTTGTGCAGAAAACATACTATGGACAAACAGAAGGTTTTCACAATTCTTACGTAACTTACTCATGAAAGTTCTTCAGTAACATTTTCTTCGTTTTTTATTTATTTAAATCTGTTCATGAAGTTTATCCAAGACCACAATTAAATGATACAAACAGAAAATGACTCTAGTAGCAGTGCAGGTTTGCACAATATGCGTGTGGCAATTAAACTTTTTATCCATTGGATGCCTCCCTCCATCCTGCTGCTGTGCAAGAAGCCCATTCACCAGTTCATCAGTTAGTATCCTTCACTAGGAATTATTTCCTATAAAGATTGTTTCAGACATCCAATTTGAAGTACAGTCTCACAAATGTGAGCTATTGGGAGCCATACTTCAGTACAAGGATGGGAGTAAATGACAGGGTAAGAGAGTGATGTGGAAGTCCTGGATTTCTGTTCTGTGAAACCACAGACTGAATTTTCAAGGGAGAAAAACATTCACCATTTGTCTGGCCTCAAAATGGAAAGCTTAGGTTAAAAAAAAAAAGAAAAAAAAAAAGCTTGTGAATTTGATTTTCAAAATATTTGCAGGCTACCAAAAAATGTTACGCTTAATTTTAAGCAGTATCCTCTTCAAACATTAGCAACCCATTTTGAGATCTCCGCTAATTCTGTGAATAGTCATGATTCTGTTTTAATCTAACGTTTCTCTAATTCATTTTTATTATTCTCTAGAGTTCCTAGTATGAAAATGACCAAGTTGATATATCAACAGTTTAAGTACTTATGCACTGATAAAAATATTATGTAGGATTTTCCAAGGGCTGGGCAAAGCAGCTACAGAAGACTTGTAGCAATCCTAGTTAAGTATCTGATTTCTAAGATTCAATCCATCAACACTTCTTGTTTTCTGCTTTTATCATAAAAAGTCTAAGGGCATTGCAAGTAGTTGTTGAAAGATGAACAATTACATGTCTTAAGCATGTTTTCCGCTACAAGGTCACCAGTAGAGTTCTGTGAACAAAACATGGCCTTTACCAGAAAGTCTCAGTTTCTTCCAATTAAAGAATGGTTTTAAAACTAGAAAGTAAAAAGGCAATCAGGAAAAGCTGAGCACTGTTGAGAGAAATATTAAGCAAATAATTCTTCAAAGTTTTGTACAAAGAAAGTAATTTTTAGTTATTACCCTTGTGCTGCTGTGACGCTGACTGTTTCACTGTAAGTCTGACGCCAGCACTGTTCACCATTACCACCCAAGAACCGTGTTTTTTCTGAAGTCAAAACATTTGAAAGCTGAAGTCTTGCAATCCCTAGAAGCAAGTCTTTGGTTGTTTTATCCTTGTGCCACAGTTCAACCAGTAGAGGTAGTCTGAAACAAGAAAATGATTTTCATGTCAGTGATCAACACACAAGAGGAAAAAGACTTCATGTAACTTCCCAAATCACTACTGGTCACAAGTGTCAATCAATGATAGAGGCTTACTGCCTTTCACTCAGAGGAATTACATTCATAGAGTTTGTGTATTTTCCATCACTTACTCATCAGTACTGCAATTGCTAAGAAGAACTATACTGCAATGAAAATGATTGACTAATGTTAACTTTAATAACATTAGACCTAGATCACCTTCATTTGTAATTACCACTGTCACTCACAGAATAGATCTTCTGTGCCTGCCCTTTCAAAATACCACTATTTTGATGATTCTTTTATTCCACATCTTAATCCTCTATCAAAAGGGATGGCACTACTTCTGAAAAAAACATGCTATAACCCACAATGGAGCGGTACTCAGTTTCCCAGGTTTCAGTACTTTCAAAGATATCGGAGGTCATCATATATTAAGATAAATGAAAACAAAATATATATATATCAATTGAAATAAAAATGCTTCATTAGAAATGTTATCAACCTTTAATTTAAAAACCTAATGCCGCAGCATGCAGTGATTCTGGCCTATGGAAGTACTCAAGAGACAGAAACAAGAATTTGAGTGTTGCTGTCTTTAAATGTAAGTCACAAAAGAAATTGAAAGAGCAATGTATTAAATATTTATTGATATTAGCATTTCAATTCTTTACTAAGTTCTCAAACTGAAGATCTTCAGTAAAGTATTAGAAACATGTTATTTGCAATGAAAAATAGAAAACACATTCAATATAATTATGACAAAAAGAATGAAAATTATCACCTGAGGAAGGTGTCCTGAAGCTGATGAGGTGTAGTTGCAAAGTGAAATACACAGTAGGACTGGGGAAGAAAAACTTCCATGTTCTTTCTGATTTCTACAGGAGGGCTTGTCATAATAGGTGCTGCACTACCAAAAAAGGGATAGGAGTACCTAATAAAAACAACAGCAATCAGATAAAAAAAATCACATGTATTAAACTGTTAACTTCTTCAAAAAGAAAAACTAACTAACATTAATGAAAACTGCACAAATATATCCAGTATACCTCAGAAATACTGAGGAATTCTCATTTACTTCAGTAATGATCCAGCCTCTTTTATATTTGCTGTTATTTTGACAAAAAGCTTTCAAAATCCATATGGATGCTCAGAAACATTAATTAATCTTTTGTTACAGTAAAATTCTATTTCCCTGCACACTTTATAAAATAATTGAAGAAGAATTAAGTACTATACTCAGGTATGCGTTGTTACTTGAAAACATTTGTAATTGTTTATATCTAAAACTGGTTCAATCACAATAATTGATAACGTATGAATACACTCAGTGTCAGAACCATTTGAAAATTTGACTCACATTTGATGCTTTACGTTTATAATGCCCATGGTTCAACTTACTAAAAGGAAAGACATATTTTACAGACATGACTGAGTGTGTACTGAAAGTACCGTATCGGCAAATTCAGGGTGTAATAACTAAGAGGCCAAGAACTTACTGAACTTGGATTTGCTCGAACTGAAAATGCCAATTTATTTAACATTAAAAAGCTGTAAATTGACTTTAATGTTTCATATTCCAGTATCTATAAGCTTTTGAACCAAAGTTTGAAGGAAATCCTAAAAAAAAACCAAGCTGATAAAAGTCACTGGAAGAGTAGAAAATAAAAAGACTAAGTAAAAGAAAAACAAACTAAATACTGAGATGAGGGCTTCAGCACCCTTACTTTTAATTGGTTCTTCATCTTCTAGTTCTTATTTCTTTATCTTATTCTCAACTTCTCCTCCATGCCAACTTGTGCTCCCTGAAGATTATGCTCCAGAAGCACTCCCATACTTTTCCTTCATGTTCACAACAGTAACAAACTGATCTTTACACAAATGTTCCAAACTAGCACTGAGGTTTTATACTTTTGCTTGAGGCACAATATTCAAGTATTCAAAAGCTTGTCTTTTCTTTCAACTTGAGGAACCAATGTAACAAAAACAGCTACTTCTTCCTGGTAAAATTTGCTCCCTGTATGAAAAGGCCATCAAACCCCTAACAGTATTTCTCAAAATGATAAAACGTTTACTACACAAGTTCTTCACTTTAAGAAAAGTGTGTGTACTTGAGATTCAGAATCGCACACAACCCATTATCTTACAAAAACACAATCTCCTCCTGATAGAGACACGAAATGCTACAGAAGTTACTCCTTCTACCACTTGGAAAAACAGCCATAAATAGAGAAAGGAGAATTACTAATATTCAAGTGAGCAATTTAATAGGAATTCCAGTGCAGATGAGATGTTACATACTGTCTTTAATGCTCTCTGAAGTTTTGGGATGCACTAGTTGAACATCTCAAAGCAATCAGCTAAACGGAAGTAAAATTCATCAGGCAATATATTGATAGCAATTATTCAGACCTTTTTTTTAAAAAAAAAAAAAAATAATCAGTCTATTATCAAGAACAAGATTAACCAAAACAAATCATACCTTAAAATGCAGTTTATTGGAAAACCAACTTCCAGACCACGTACACTTTGTAAGTCTATTGAAAAGCAAAAATGGTGAGAGGCCGCTGGAATAAGAATTTTCTGCGCTGATGTAGTCTCAGTACAAGCGGTTGCACTCACAGAGTTGGGCTGAGGTGCAACTACTGGAGTATCATCAGCTGAAATCACAAGAGAACATGCACATTTTTAATAATTTGCTCTGCCCGAGACAACAAAAACACTAAATATGTCTCATTTCTTATGGAAGGGCAAATAGGTGACTTCCTAAATGATTTCAATTCCTTGTAGTTTAAACTAATACTATAAAAAATAGCCACTATAAGCTACTGCTTCTAAAATAAAGTAAAAGAAAATTAAGAACAATATATTTTTGAAAGATATTTTTCTCTTTCTTAAAACTATGTAAGTGTATTTCACTGGAAAAAAGTCTGAACTAACCTAAGATATTGCATCACTCTGCAGAACCGAGGGAGATTTTGGTTTCTACAGTTTGTGTAACAGTTGCTAGCTAACTTGAGGGTATGCAGAAGAGGTGTTTTTACAATAGTAATAATAAAATCTGTATTTTATATACATGTATATATATACACACATGCACACTAAGTTAGATAATTTGGAATTAACCGACTTCTTTAGTTTGAGGCTGTAAAGGACAGAAAAGCCGATCTGTTACAATGCTCACATAAGAAAGTACAAACTATTGCTCCCACGCTGATGGTTCACTACTGAAATAAAAACTTAAGTGCTACAGCTAAGTCCATAATGCATATCTGTTCATGCATGCACATGGATAGGATTGTGCATACTGTTATTTGGTAAACAGAAACTATACTGACAATAGGGGGCCTGTTCAATTATAAAAGTCAGTCACGGAAGTATTCCAGATTTATCAAGTCCTTGAATTGGGACCTTAGCCTTCCCACTACTTCCTTCAAAAAGTAACAGGTCAAACAACAAATTTTTACAAATAGGGTCTCCAAAAGGCAGCCTCCAAGAACTTTTAAGACTAAAGCATTCAAAAAAGGCAAGATCTAGCAGAGAGGAGCTCATCTGCCTTTTTTAAGTGCTAGCTGTTCTGATCTTCTTTCTTCATAATCTTCCAAGATGTTTCTGTTATTTAATTAAAAAAATACATCATTGCTAGCATCAATTTTCTTTTTCTTTCTGCTGGCTTATGGAGTGGCTTGTTTACCTTAATAATAAAACGGAAAAACTTCAGTACTTCAACATCAGCTAGTCAGCATGTGGTAATGAAATTAAATCTTTTGAGTCACTTAGGTAAGAGATGACGGCACTAAATTGCTTTATGCAATTAAAGGGATGGGAAGAACTTTAAGGCTCTCACAGAGAACATAAAAACACACACAGTCTACAGTTGAAAGTCATTTAAGTTCCTCCTATATTTAAATTCCATTCAGTGTACTAATTTTCATAAATTATTTTGCATTACTGGAATTTTGCAAACCTGACAACAGTGGCGATTTTGCTCTGCTCTGTGATTTGAAAACTGGGAGCTCCTCAGTGTGCTGTTTGTTAACATCTTTGCAAGACTCATCCACTAGCCTTGAAAGATAATGGTGAAATGACACATTTTTCATCTTGCCAAAGCACTACGCAAGTGTTAATTACATATTCTTAATCACAGATTCAAAATGGTTTTACAGCTCATAAAAGTTTAGATATATTTAATGCAAAATGATTTAACCTTTGCTTTGATAAGACCTGTCAGGATTAAAAGAAATTTTTCAGAAATAGCAGACAAACACTGAGAGCAAGATTTTCTTCTACCCAACTAGACTTCTTTCGGATCAGCATCTCTTTCATTGTGTAAGATGTTGCATGCCCAGTACTTTTTAAGCAAACAAGCATTTTCTTTTGAGAATTATTCTCTCTTCATATTTTTTTTCCTTTCATCTCTGCTTTTCAACTTCTCCACCAACCAGTCCACAAATTACAAGCAAAACAGGGAGAGTCTTCAAAGAGTGTGGGCTAAGTCATCCCTGCAACTATATAATGTAAGAACAAAAATCTAAAATTAAAAAAAAACAAACATGTCAATTGCTTGTGTTTCTTCCCCCACCCCTAGGCTTTGTGTAGCATAAATGTTAGTTTTCATCATTTACTATTCCACATCGGACATTTAAGAAAAAAATTCTTTTAAAAATTCTACATTTTCCCTATTTTTCTGTTTAATACATTTGAACTTTAGACCACTACAACTAGAAGAAATCATTTTCCTCATGAGTTTGTACCAAACCTTACCATTCTCAAATTCAGGTAATTTCAAATGCTTCTGGTATTCTTTTTCAAGATGAAGACCATCCATATCACTTGCAATCCAGACACCAACAAACCCTCAACTTGATTCTTTTAAATGTTTTCAAGAACTAGCACTTACTCTCACACAGTCATCTATCCTGTGTAAACAGCTTTTACTTGCCAAAGATTTATTACCAGAAATGAGTAGCACATAGACTGTACATGGCAACTAGGAAAAATGAAAACAAACAAACAAAAAACCCACACGCATCACATACCAGTTTCCTTTAGTTCTGTGCCTTTTTCAAACTTCAGACTTTCCGCTTCACTTTCTGTTGCTTCATCTTCTATTGGAGAAGAGTGGTCAATCTGAGATGGGACACCCTGGGATCTCTGCTGCAGGCCCTTTGTTTCTCCACCAATAGGTGAAAGAACTTTCTTCAGTTGTTTAGGCTCGGTTGGAACATTTGAAGGAACCAAAGGCTGAATGAAGTGACATGGTTTTCTTACTGATCATAGCTTGCATGGAAAAAATTCTGTCTATAATGAGTCTGAAATGATCTTTCTGACATAGAAGAAATGAAGAAATGAAAGTATTCTTCATGTAAAACAACTTAATCTTTTTCTGATTTTTTGTTACATATTTAACTGTCAAATATGACTTAGAAATACTCCTTTTTAAACATGAAACTGCAACGATACCTTAACTAACACAAAATTAGTAAGTTATACCTGGACATTTAAGCACTCCTTTTGCAGAACTACAGACACCCCAACAGTAGGAGCCATATCCAGAGGCAACGGTGTCAGTTTTTGCTTAGCTCTATTTGGTGGAACAAGGACAAATGCTCCTTCTATTGCCATAGGGTGTTGACTGATCTCCACATTTCCTTTCTTCAGCAGTCCAGATAGGGGTATTCCAGTGCTTCCAAGGGACTGGTCACCACAGCAAAGATGGATCTGTATACATACAGAAGTACCAGGAAGTAAATGCCATACGTATTGCTAATAAAAACCTTCATCCTTAGTCTACTCCCTATATGCTGAGAACTAGTATTCTGAGCAGTGTAAGAACTACTATGAAATTTCAGCGTTGAGCTGGCAGGATTTGCCTACTGTTACCACAGCAGCAGATCAGTGCATGCTGTCTTTTGAGGACAATCACGTCATCCCTTACGGATGATAACTTTATTAGGATGCTCCTTTTAAGTACAGTACAGATTCATGCTCTTAAGGTATAAACATATGAAATGCACCAGTCAGGAAGAAATAAAGCAATTTATTTGAAAGTTCATATTTAGACTCCACTTAAATAATTTAAGCTGAAATGGCTTAACACGATTAAGTAATCATACTCTTAATTCTTGCTAAGAGTCTTTATTCCTTTTTCAAACCTTGACTCAACTCCTATCTTCCATAGTGTAATATTTGCTGATTTGAATAGAAGGATCTAAAAAATGTGATTTATTTTCCCCAGTGAAGTTTACTTTTTGAAACTTACATGTCAGTTTCACTTTCCCCAAATAAAAGTCACTTGTGTTTGTTAGTCTTTTTTTAGGCAAACCAGAGCACTGTATTCCAATTGTTGACATTTAATACATTTAACAGACTAATATACATATATACATACACCCAAATTTGCACATTTTAGCATGAGGCTTCATTTTTTGGAAAAAAAGAAGTGCATTAAGGATTGGGAAAAAAAATGCCCTACTACTGTATCCCGAATTTTAAGAAGCTGAGACAGAGAAACAGCTGTACATCAAGAAATGCATCTGACCTCTTAACTACTGCTGAAAGAACAGTCTTTTAACTTGATGGAAATTAAGCATAACTGTGTGCACATATACGTGTGTGTACATAATACATGTGTGATATTTAATACTTTGTTTCAAGGTCAAAGACTAAGACAAAATTCCAAACACATCAGTGCCTATGTTTCTCCAAAAATTAGAAGACTATTTCAAGGTCAGAGAAAAAAAAAATCGGAAACAAACCTACAGTAACATTTTAAAACTAACCTGGATCACAAAACTAGAGTCCCCTGTACAAGTTTAAATGCTATAATCCATTAGAGAGGAGGGAGAAGTGAAAATTATCTTCAGAGTGTAAGTCTGGATATGGACCCTTTGTAACTATCACTGTTGTATTTAACAGCTACGTTTAAACACCCTATAATACTCTCAGAAACACTGACTTGTAGTCACCTAAGTGTGAGCCAAGAGCGGATCACTGTAAGTGCTTTCAATGCTCCCCAACATTTAAAGTCACAGCTAAAGATAAGCAATATCCCATAATAGCCTGAATATGGCTGCAGTATTTTTAAAACAGCATTTGGCTGAGAAACGGGAGGAAAACCCAGACCCCTCTTATTGTTCACACACTGTGCTGAAGGCAGTGATTTTATTACTTATTCAAGAGTTACAGGAGCATGGGTTGCAGATGGTCTGCTTTCAGAGAAGTTCCCAGAGCTG
This sequence comes from Numida meleagris, assembly GCF_002078875.1. Classification (NCBI taxonomy): domain Eukaryota; kingdom Metazoa; phylum Chordata; class Aves; order Galliformes; family Numididae; genus Numida; species Numida meleagris. The sequence continues at coordinate 74,793,778 of NC_034438.1, forward strand.
AGAGCCCTCAAGGATGCCACATTAGCAACATTACCATTTTGTAGCAGTTTCTTCCATCATAACATGCAACCACCATATTATACTATAAGCCACCGTGTTAAAGAGAATTCTCTCTCTCGGAGCAGGGAATCTTGCTAGCGCTTCTCTCATTAGCACAAATAACAAGCTATATATGAGGCAAAACACTGTAATTTAAGGAAGTTTTGGAAAGAAATTTTAGTTTCAATGCAAGCCAGTTTCTATTTCTTTTATTTTCATTATTTCATTTATTTTCATTCACATTTGAGAAGAAACAGCTTACCTGCAATTTTGACTGCGCACAAAGATAAACTTGAAGAACATCAGCTGAACTACGTATTCGAACAGAAGCTCTTTCTGGTTCAAAGTTTGGATTAATCAAATCAGTGAAAGGCTCATTTGTTACATCATTTCCCAATAATGAGTAGTAGAAAAAAAACTCAGGCTGATGCTCAGGAAGCTTCATAGTACTAGGAACTAACTAAAAGAGTAAAAAGAATAATACATCATTACAGTTTTAGTGCCCAAAAAGAATTTTGATCTTTCATTTGTAATTCAACACGTAAGTACTACATAGAGTCTTAAAATTTCAATTTAATTTATATTAATTCAGTATAGGGGCAAGGCTATTTGTTACAAGAGACAAGATAAGAAAAAATTCTGAATAGAAATGAGCTGTGGGAGGGCAAAAATACGAATGTAGCACAGTATTTCTTCAGAACAAAACCAGACGCAAAACAAACCTGTTCCAATTGTGTGGCAAATGCAATGGTTACAGACAAAACAAAGTAGTCTCTACAATACTCTGCTGGTCCAATTTGATGATAGCCCTTTTCTTCATTCAGGACTGGTACAATACTTTTAGGATCTAGTCTCGAAAGAAGGGCAGACACTAAGAAAAAAAAGAGAATTAAGAAATAAGTTACAGTGCTATCAATTGCAGCAGAAATCTGCTTTATAATCATAATCTCTCCACGGAGATAATAAAGAACTTGATGATTCCTTCCAAAGTATTTCAGCATGAAACAAATCTCTAAGCACACACACCTTTAATTACAAAGGTGTTATGTATTTTTTTTTTGAATTATTTTCTATTCAGGGGTCATGTATTTATTTGCAAACTACTAAAGAATGCTAGAGCATTTGTAATGCTAAAGTGATGTGAACTTTATTTCATTAGCTTGGAGTCCGTTATGCTCTTTCTTCTTTGACTTGTTGAAAGAAATGAAAGACAGTAACTGGACATGTCAGACTGTCCAGATGTTGATGGAAGTATGATGTTTCACTTCGCAGAACCTTTGGAATGTCTCATGTGAAGAATCTTCATCTTGCAGTCTTCAGTGCATACAACACCAGAGACTTGCATTATAGGTTTCATAATTTTGTAGAAAATACACACCAAAGTAGTGGTTTTAGGTCTCACACAGGGGTGTGATTACAGCGTGTCAGGTGCTCTAAGGTCACTGCTTCTAATCTGTCAGCCTCCAGCAACACCAACATACTTCAAGTAACTCCAGCCCTCTTTAATTCATTTCTGAGTGAGTTAAAATCATGCCACTGAATATATGATGGTCTGTAAGCCAAGCAGCCAACTCACAGTATGAGAAAAGCGTTCATTTGCTCACCTACAATTTTTTATCACAAGGCAAATACAAAAACTGACAAAATATCCTTGTGCATCCCTTTTAACTTAAGATACTCTACAATTCTATGAAATATGCGGTATGCAAACCAGCTTTTACTGTCAATGGCTCAGTGCTTTTCACATAAAATTGCAAGGTCTTGATAGCCCAGTGCTCTGAAGATCTAAGAATAGCTCTAAAATGAAATCTGAACTCTTGATCAGGCTTCAGAATCACAGATATGACATTATACAGATGAGACTGAGAAGACAATGTACTTAAAGAAACAGCCAGCTCAATTCCTGATGCAAGCGGTTTCTAACATCCACTTTATGCCCCAAACAGATCATCTCAGTAACGCTGATACATCTACATTAATGTATCCACTTCCAACCCAATGAAATTTTGAAACTCATCTTCAGACTAAACACGGGCAGAAGAATCTTAAATATTAAGAAAATAATTTACAATGTAGAACAGTAAAGTGAGGCATACAGAAAAGAATCAAAATAATGCTTACAAAGCATGTTACACAACTTATGTTAGGCAAAATTATAAGCTAGTTAATGCAAACCTTGTAATTGTATATTTCAAGTGTAAATTATATATACCTCTAGTTCCCTCGCTCTGCATCTTTAAAAATAAGGTAAATGACGGATTAAAGAAACACAATGACTACTCAAGAATGAGCCCTTTAAATCATTTACCAGTTACCACTACATAGTACCAGTAATTTAATAGATTTCAAAGCACCTCAGACTACAGCACATAGTAATAATCCCACAGCACTTCGGGTTGTGAACCAAAACGCTCTGTTTCAAACACTGGTAAAATTTAGACCACTCATGTCAGTGAGGTAAAAATATAAATGCGTATGAATTCAAAAAAGAAAGCCATTCCCTGTCTGATAAAACTAGTACTGCGCATGGTAGCGTTGTCACACCCAATGCTTAGAACGCTAACTTCAAACTTGCATAAGTCTACATGCTTGTCTTCCTCCATTGCACAAGCATGACACTGATTAATCTTGAGCTGGTAAAAGAAAGGGAGACTGGCAAACTTGTTTGCATTAATTCTTCCACAGAAAACAAAACACTGAGGACAGTGATGGCAGGAAGAATTTTCTATACAATTAGCCAGCATCATAAAGGATGAGAGAGCTTCAGGCTGGAAGATCACATATGAAGAGAGGAGATGGAAAATCAGGAAGTCATTTACAGTGCTTCATTGCCTCTGTTACAAACTTTAGATTACGTAAAATCGCCTGTGCTTTGCTATGAACTTGAAAAGATGTGTGGTGAGGGATTGGAACTTGATGATCCTTGGGGTCCCTTCCAACCCTAGCCATTCTATCATGCTAAGCAAGCTAAACATATTTGGAACTCTGGTAATGGCATAGCCACTACTGTAACACGGCTGAGAAGACAAAATCAGGGCCAGAAATCTTGTGCAATGCTGCAACTGAAACTTTGTTTTACCAAACCACAGTCACAGACCGTGACGAGAAGATGATTAATTTAGAATTATGAGGAGGTTACCTTAAGAACAGAATGTATTGCAAGGTATGTAAACGAAAATCCACCAGTCTAATGGAGGCTCCATTTTTACAAGAGGAAGTAGGCTCGCTTCTGGATGCAGGGAGGTATATCTGTTTTTAGCTTGTTTTAAAAACAAAAACAGACCTATCAAGTTTCCGAGGAGTTTTAAAATAAAAAAACCCTAAACTTTCCCAAAAAGACACCAACACAAAAGTGACTGAAAAGCACATCACAGATGAAGACACCTTGTACTGTTCAATATTATTCAAGTTCTAATAGATGTTGATATATATGTAATTAATTATTGTTGATAGGAATGCAGAAGAGAATCCAGATCCAGAATTACTGCCAACAGTTAACTTACAGTAGATCAGCAGATGTTACTACAAAAATAATAAACAATAATAAACGTGGTGTAAGTACTGAGTGGCTTAGCTTTGACAAAAAAAAAATTAAAGAAAAAAGTGAAAAGAAAAAAAAGGCAGACTACCCAAGAAATGAATTATTGCGCTACTTGGCAACTCAGCAGTATAGACTTAGAATTACACTCTGTAAAGAAGCTCCTTTTTCTCATTTATTAAGGTACAGAACTTTCCAAAGCCCTGAAATCTAACCTGATTGAAATGGCAGTAGGAATATGCATGTCTCTGATGCTGATTTTAAATATCAGCCTGCATCTCTGTCCACCTGAAGTAACACGAAGTAAAGCACCCTTGCTATTACAACACAGTACATTTCCTATACGTATGTTTTATAGTTACAAATGATATAAATGATTTACACTTAGTTAATGCTAAAATACTGTAACTCTTTGAGCTCAAACAACATGTTTGCATCAAGCAATATACGTCCGAAACAGGAACATCTTTAATTCGAAGCCAATGATATTAAATTACTTACCCCTCCCTTCTCTAGGGGGTGCCTCCTTTGCTTTAAAATCATCAACCAGTGCTTTGGAATCAGTTTCCAACACAATGCCTACTTTTATTTCAGATTTAAATTTAGCATACTTGTTACTTAGCAAAGGGTACCATTTTGGTGTCTACATAATCAGAAACAAAAAAAAAGGAGAAAGCATTTTCAAAATAGCAAAATAATAAAATACAGTAATAGACAACAGACTTGCTCTCGCAATTCTACCTTATTATTTACAGAAAAATACCTTGGCGTTTATTTGTAAAAACATCATATATTTTGAATACACTGCTACACTAAATGACTCTATATAATCATTTCCGAAGAACAGCTGAACATACTCTCTTACATTGATTTTCACAGTGAACAGTGGGGAAGCAAAATATATGATCAGTCTTCTAATTAGGAGACAATGTTTAAATCTTCAACTAAAACAGTGCAGACTATATTACAAGGACCATAGATTTTAAGTGTGATGTCAAAATGCTAAACCAGGGTCATATCATGACCCATGTCAGAGTTTTGTTCTGATCAAGCATTATATAAAATTCACTCATCAAAATTCTATACAAACAATTATGTTTTCTCCTGCTTTGTTAAGGGGCTAGAACTTCAGAACACCACAGACACCTTCCATAGACGCCCACTAGGAAAAAAAAAAAAAAGAAAAACCAGAACACATCATGAACAACTTCACTCTCTAAAGTTCTGACTTAACGACATTTAATTGCTCAATAAACCACTTTTTTTTTTCCCCAGGTGATGAGCCGTAGCAGTGACCAAATATGTTGATTGGAAATGTTTCAATTCTCAAATTCTGAAGTGTAAGAAATTTTTTTCTTAATCTACATACTTAGCTTTTTCATGTTGTGGAGCAGGCTGCGTAAATATTTTTCATTCCAGTAAGATTAATACAAAAATACTTTCATTTGCCCTCTTTTAAAAGAAAAGACAAGTATGTGATTAAGTAGGAGTCATACTCCTCCAAAACAACTCAAAATTTATACCTTTGCCTTAATTCAAATTCTACTGTCATAGCACTGTTTCAAAAATACCAAAATTTAAAGCTTTATACTTGGAAACATACCTGTTTCTTTTCCTGCACAGCCCTTAAATCAAGTACAACATAGCCTATGTTCTCTTTAACTGAAGATAGAGGATCCAATGCAAAACACTGGAGTTTGATAGGTGTACGCTGTAGCCTGTAAGAACATCTCAGTTGAAATCCAAAATGTAAAAAATTACCTCTGCAATTAGGTCATAAAAAATGATTCACATGTTTTAAGCATATCAATGACGATTTATTGAGATTTGGTACACAACTAGTTCTAATAAGTTAGCAACTTAGTTTACACTCAATTCTAAAAAATTCAGGATTAAATGAGAGATAATGAATAAATAGATAATTCTGATAACAGAAGTTTGCTGGATCTGAAAGAGCCTCAAGTGCTATTAAAAAAATAAAGTAGTAACAAAAATTCAGTCTTTTCCATGTGCATGAAACAAGTAACGCAACCAAACTGGAACTTCACTTGTGAGCAAAAGATTGTTGCACAGCACATGAATGTTCTTAGAGGTGTAGATGTGGGGTCTAGCATGAGGTATATTTAGACATCTTTCTCTCCTCAAAGTTAATATGGCCTTTTCACTTTTATGACAGATTGTAACAGTATCTCCATATTTTCAGTTAAAACTAATAACTGTTCTGGAAACCAAAACCAATTTATCAGTTCTTACACCTGAAATTTAAAAACACATCTATTTAAAGCAGGGTTCTCAGTCTTGAAGTTAACTCTTTGTCAGGGTATAAATAAGAAAGCAAGAATCGAATGCTTGAACTATAGCTTTTCTAATTCTTTTTTTTTTTAAAGAGTGTTATCAGAAGCTTTAGAAACTTCTAGTCACCTATCTTGCCACATACTATATTTGTTTGCCATAGAAACAAAACAGTAGATCATTTTATAGCTAAAAGAAAGCTCCTAAAAACATTTATAAAGAGTTTAGATTAAAAATTGTATTTCAGCAGCTGAAAGGACAAGAAAATTAAGTTTTATCTTCAAAACAACTTTATTTCAGGCTTAACTTTCTGCTGTTACCTGTGCTGATGAAGTGCTTTTCGATCAAGTTCCCAGGCCAATTCAGTGGCAAATTCTGGCTGATCAGTATGCTCCACAGGATCAGTAGCCAGCTGTTCACCATCAAACTTCGCTTCAACTACAAGCATGTACTTGGGTCGTTTGGGAAAATAGCGTCCTGAAACAGAGTGCAATTACTAGACACCACCAATAAAACAAGTGAGCCCAGGTTTTTATTGCAAACCAATCATACAGAGACATATTCACCATATCTTCCTCAAAATTACGATTGTATTGTTCTTATTTTGAAACGTCTTCTCACTATTAAGAAGCAATAAAGAACACAGTAAGGAACAAACCATTTGAGAAGCACCCAGAAACAGCAAGATGCTAGGTAATAGCTAATAACTAAGAAAGAAACCAAGTAATTGGTAAGGTTAAATGTTGAGAAATCTAAGATAGGGAAAAGGTCAAGGAAATAGGTGGCAAACAGCAAAAATTAAGCATTTTTCCTTCACTGCAAGTTTTACAACTCTCCTACACTAAAATAGCGAACACGATCTCATGAGTTACTGAAAGGTGTATCCAAGTACATACTGTGATTTTTAAAAATGACTACTAAGTTAAGAGAACATGTAGAGTTGCACAGGATTTATCTTGGATTCAGCATCCTTTTATGTTTTAATTAATAACTTTTTTGACAAAATGAATGCTTAAAATTTACATGCATCACAGCACAGGGAGAGGCCCCACACATTTCAGAGGACAGGAACTCATTTTTAAGACATCAGCAAACAACATAAAAGGCCAGAGAAATAACACGGTACTTTATAAAGAAAAAGCATTCAGACACACACTCCAAGAAAACAAACATTTGAACACACTAATTACACCTCAGCAAATCTATTCTGCCGAAATACAAGAAGAGGCGTGATTAACTAGGCACACAACGTTACAGTAAATTGCTAACTGGTGTTGTAGAACATCAGACTGCAACAACAACAACAAAAAAACATAAACGGGAAGAGCTGCATGAGAAAATGCTCCTCTGCTCATTATCTTCCTCACTCCAATGTCTTGGGCCACAGCTGACGGAAAAAGACTCCAGTGACAGGCAGGGAGAAGTCAGCAGCCACATCTGCAGGAGGTCTGAAGGTTTTTCTTTCCACAGCCGGGGGAAAGATGACTGGTAGGATGCACGGCTGTGTTTACAGCTGTGACAACTCGATTTAAGAGGGCAGCAACAAATGGTCACAGAGAGAGGCAGCAATAAGGGGTTTAAACTGCAGCAAGGGCAAGACAAGTATAAAGTATTGAGGAAAGAAAGGATGGCTTCGCCATCAATTTTAAGAAACATTTTGGCTAAATACGTCCAGAACAGGCTAGGGACGAAACCCACAGCTCACAGAAGCATGCAAAGTCCATCCTCTAAATGATTATACTGGACGTATATACACAGCATTTAAGCTATAAAGAACCTCACCCTGAGACACCTTTTCTGTAGCAAAACCAGACCACAGCTAGCTCCGTTTCCTAAAGATTGCTTGTCTGTCCAACGAAGTATACAGAAACCGTATTAAGCCCTTTCATAACATTCCTTCGGAACACACTCCGCCTCTGACATCCCACTTGCTGTGTGACTTTAACGCTACCGCTTGTTTTTAAAATCCCCCGCTTACCTTCCAGAACGGAGACGACGATCAGCATCCTGTCGGCAGCCCTGGACTCCATAGCCCCGCTCCGCCCCGCGGGCACAACCACAACCCAGGCGCCTAGTGCTTCCCGGCAGCTTCCCGCCGCCGCCCGGCAGCCTCCCGCCCCAACTGCCGCGCTTCCGCCTGGCAACGACGGCACCGCCCCGCGCTTACGTACTTCCGGCGCGACACGGCCTCTCCTCCGGTCGGGGTGGTGGCGTCGCTTTCTGCGCGGTGCTGTGACGTAGGGCGGTGGGTGGACGCTACTCCGCAGCCGCAGTGGAGACCTGAAAGCCAAGGGATGGCGTGGAGGCGGGCTGCTGGTAAGAGGGTAGCTTGAGGCTACAGAGCCGGCAGAAATATACAGTTGGCCTGGCAGCTGCTTTCCTTTAAAAACTGATTTCTCTTGGGCTGGTTCCTGGTGCCTTACAGGAGATTACTCCATATCAAATTGATGAAATTTATAGCCAAGATAAACCACAGTATCAGAAAACAGCGACCTAATTATTATTTTTATTAATAATGCTTGTTCTTGTAATTAAAGCCATTAGTGCTTTCTTCTTCAAACAACTGCATTACATCAATCTCTGATCAGGAAAAGCGCTCTCCTTTTCTTCGTAACGTTCTGCTGTATTTCATCGCTTTTTGTTCCCGTTCTGTCCTTCAATTACTTAAAACTTTTCCATCTTTCAAAGGTACCAGTCCTGTCAGAGATTTTTACGCTTTCATGCTTACTTTCTTTCCAGAGCAGTGCAACAGTCTGGTATTTTCTGTGAACAGTCTTTACAATCAGGTTTTTTCCTTTTTAATTATTTTTGCTCTTGTGTATTCCTTACCCAAGTAAAGACTGTCGCTATTTTTCTCATCAGTCCTTTTTTGATCTAATTAATCTCAAGTCCCCAAGTTCAGTGAATTCTCTACTTTAGCCCATACAAAGAAACACTTGGAAACATTTAGCTCTGTATCTGATCAATTCCCCAATTTCAGAAAAAATTTGAATGTCAGTGGGCAAAATGCTGTTGATTAGGTGGACAACTAGAATGCCCAAAAGTGTAAAATGGAAAACCTGCAGAACCTCTTTTGCTGGTTTAGCAGAGAGATACCATCAAATGCCTTCCAGTATTCTTCCAGTAATCAAACATCTGGCTTGACAGAAATGGCAAAATACAAATGTCTTTAGAACAAGGCTGGGAAAAGGGTTCTGGAAGGTAAAGAAGAAACGTATAGAATCATAATCATAGAATGGTTTGGGTTGGAAACGACCTTTAGGATCATCTAGTTCCCACCCCTCTGCTATAGGCAGGGACACCTCCCTCTAGGCCAGGTTGCTCACAGCCCCATCCAGCCTGGCCTTGAACGCTTCCAGGGAGGGGGCATCCACAGCTTCTCTGGGCAACATGTTCCAGTGTCTCACCACCCTCACAGTAAGGAATTTCTTCCTAATATCTAATCTAAATCTACCCTCTTCCAGTTTAAAGCCATTTCCCCTGTCACTACCTGTCCTGTCACTACCTGTCCTGTCACTACCTGTCCTTCCAAAAAGTCCTTCCCCAGCTTTCCTGTAGGCCCCTTTCAGGTCCCGGAAGGCCGCTATAATATCACCTTGGAGCCTTCTCTTCTCCAGGTTGAAGAGCCCCAGATCTCTGAGCCTGTCCTCGTAGGGAACGTGCTCCAGCCCTCTGATCATCTTCAGGGGCCGGGGATGAGGTGAGCTACAGCGCATGCATACATGTCCTGATTTGCGGGTGTCCTTCTGGCAGGTTTCATGACCTTGGCAGGGAAGTGCATCCAGTGGAGCAGCTCAGACGGAGGAGCTGAGGGGCTGGCTCAAACCCTCAGTGCCTACATGAGTGACATTCTGGAGGTGAGAGCCGTGCTGCTGGGCTGTTAGGCATTGAGCCCTGAGGCTCGCTCTCTGTGGAGAAAGCCGTGCTGGGCCGCCTTCTCCTGCCTCCCTGGAAGGAGTGAGGAGCTGGAGACAGCACTCTTCAGCGAGGGCTAACACCAGAGTGTGTTCTCAGCCTTGTTTTGCTTACAAATCCACCACACCACAGAGCACACTAGGAGCTACTATGAAGAAAAGGAACTCAGTTGCAGCCAAAACCAGCAGAGGCTGGAGGCTGCAGCCTAGCTTCAGGGGCTGGCGAGAGCTCTAGAGCTCATGGTGGAGCAAGGAAATGTTCTGAGCGCCTCTCGGACACACCTGCCCACAGTGCCACAAGTTGCCCCTTTCAGTCCTGTGCTGGATTCTTGTGGGGAGGCTGCCCAAACCTCTTTGCCTATGGGAGGAGAAGTGGGGTGTAGGAAAAGAGGGTGTGGGAGCGGCGCTATGGAGTGGGCAGGCAGGCAGGTCCACTAGTGGTCTAAGGAAGGCAGAGCTGCCAAAGCTGAGATGGAGATAAGGGGCTTGGAAGGAGGCCTGGGTGTAAGCAGGCTTGCAGATGTGGTGGAGGGAAGCTGCTGTGCCAGCAAAAGGGAAGGCTGCCCATGGCTCCTCGCTTTTCAGCATGCTGCAGCAGCTCATTTCCTTGTGGGTCTTCACAGGTCGGGAGGGGGAGATTGACCTCTTTGAACACCACTTGGAGGCCTATGAGAATTTGGGAGAACCATACACATCCTGGCATTTGCGGGCATTCCAGGCTCTTGAAAGAGCCACTTACTTGCTGAGCTGGCCAATTTAGGCTGGGCTGCTAGGCACAGGTAAGCGCTTTGGAGCTGTGGCTTTGGCACCCCTCCCCTGCCTGCCCCTGGCTTTTGTGGAACACTGCAGTCCCTGTGCCCAGCCCTTGGACTGCGGCCTCCCAAAAAAGACTGCTGTAGACACTCCTGCGCCTCCAGCACAGTCAATTCTTGAGAGCCCCCAGACACTCCAGAAATATAAATCGAATCTGTCCCTTCATGACTCGA
>NC_034438.1:74804646-74818228 GCF_002078875.1 Numida meleagris
CCCTGCATGTGTGTCAACAAGGGGTAAAACTCAACTGAAGTCTGCAGTCAGTGCAGCGCCTGCAATTCCAAGCAGCCTTCTTTTGTTCTGGCACATTGTACGTCTTTCTCTCCTCATACAGAGGGGAGGAAAGACAAAGGGCTTACGCTTTTTCTAAAAGCACAGAAAAGATAAACAGTTTAATGAAATGAACATCTCTTCCCATCAACACACAGACTTCAACGGGGCTGCGGGGTGATGCTGGAAAACCAAATCCAACCGACAGAAGAACCCCCAAGATGCTGTGTGTGCAGAATGACTGCTGAGAACAGAACTGTTTGACCCCTGCTCAAACCTCCCAGATTTTCAGTTCATCTTTTTGCGCTTCCTCTGGCTTCCTGACGCTTTCTGCACAGGCAAGGGGAGAGAGAGGGTGCCAAGCTTGTGATTTTCATCATTCTCAAGTCCTGGCAGCCCCTTTATCTTGGAGATCTTCAACCGCATGGCCCTTGCAATGTCCATCATCCTGGAAAACACCAGAGAAACATTGTGTCAGTGGGGCAGAGAGTCTCCTGAGGAAGACACTGCACAAAAGAGCAATAGCTTTTTCACCTCCGGAGAGAAGCTAGGAGGCAGAAGCAAGCAGGACGTCTGCCCTGCATCTCAACACCACCATGGGAACATAAGCTGGAAGTATTTAAGGACTACAAGGCAGAGCCTTGCTGGAGAGGTTGGAATGCTACCAAACTGTACACAAGCACCTCAGAGAGTATTATAAACCCCCCCCAAAAAAGCAAGCAGCCTGTACTGGTTTCCCAATAGAATCCTACACCACGAGTAGCAGGATAGAGGGAACCTAGTACACAGAAAGCATCTCCTCTTAATTGCTGAAATACAGCAGCCCTAGATGTAAAGGGAGGGCCTGGGCTGAGATCTGTGGTGAGCATGACTTGGTCAAGATGTCACAGGCCAGAACACACCTGGAGACTTGTCAAATGCAGAACAAAGCACGTCTGAGGCAAAAGCAGCAAGGAAGTGAAAGTCCTGCCTCATCTGGGGCCATGAGAACACGCTTCTATCAGAATCCTCTCAGCTGACTTTACATCTTTGTAAGATGAACAGATTCAGAAGGGAAGAGATATCCAGTGTTCTTCAAGTAAACTCCCACTCTAAGCAATGATCATTCCATGGCTAAATCAAGCGGCTCAGGGCCAGGTGCCTCATCTTGGTTTTTCCAACAGGTTCCTGCTTCCCGCAGCTTTTTCTTGCCACCATCCTACAATCTATGCTCCCAGCTCCAGTATAGCATTTAAAAGCAAAAACTTTGGTGTTAATTGCAGAAAAAGAGCGCATCTTTTATTAAAAAGCCTACTTCCAAAGCAATAAAATTAAAAAAAGAATAGGAAACCAAAATCAGATCATACTGTTAAAGCCACTATTAGTCAACAAAGAGCAGAATTGGAGGCAAAACCCAGAAATCTTTGCATCCAGCCTGACTACAGAGCTTACAAAACCAAGAGGTGGCTAACAGTTCTGATAACTTCCAGTTATCCCGGAATCTTGAGATTAAATCCTTCTAGAAGCCCCAGCAAATCCAACAATGTTCTTCACAGTGTACTGAAGGGTTTTTGTCCTTTTGCAATTCCTTCCCAGCAGCATCACCTCTAAACAACCCCAATGGGAAAGATCAACGCAGTGGAATTAGGCAGCAAATGTCTTTAGAGTCACCACAACTTTCAGAACCAGCACGGGCTGGGACAGCTAACTATCACACACAGCTGAGCAGCTACTAACAGGGCCAGCTGACCCATTCCCAGGCAGTAACAACAAGCTGCCTGATGAGCTAATGTCTGTTGGGAGATTTCCCAGCAAGCTCAGCAAACTGGCTGATCATTTCTGATCAATTCCTGATTTATTCTGCAGGAGCCAGAAAGACATTATAGTGCAAACTGCAGTGGAAGAGTTCTCAGTGCCAGAGGAGCTGTGGGAGGCTCTGCCTGACACCTGCTGGTGTAAGCATGTCTTGCAGCTAGCAGTAGAGAGACATCACTTGGCAGGATAAGTTATTTCTCCACAGAAAATTTCAGTCTAGGGAGAAATTTCCCCAAAAATCTAACATGGCAAGCATTGTTTGCCTGGATGCTTATAGTGCAAGCTGTTCTCTACCCATTCGTCTTCACTGAGTTGGGGCTAGGAGGAGCAGCCAGAGGGCCATGCTGACATCCAGACAGACTTTGACAAACTGAGGAGGTGAGGTGACCAGAATGTTATTAAGTTCAAGTGCAAAGTCCTGCATCTGGGGAGGAACAGCAACAACATGCTTGCAATCTGCCTGTGAGACAAAATATATGTTTCTAGTTTTCCAGTTATAGTCGGATACAAATCTGTACTTGCATCCAACCTGGTACTGAGCTGATACCAGATCTCAGCAGAAAGAAGGGATATAGGGGACAGGACGGTGAAGAACAACATGACTTGGCAGGCAAGAAACAGCACTGGGTAGCACCCGGATAGGTTTTCTGCCATTTTGATGCTGCCTCTCTCAAGTTTTCCTGCCTTCAAATAGATGAAAAGCCTCACAATACACCTGAGAAGCTTTGTGAGATGCATCCTTTCCAAGTTTTGAGATGTATAACCACCCCTCTACGTGTAGCAGGGCTTGAATATAAAGCTTCAACAAACTCAGAGTCCAGCTGCAACACAGTGAACTCACAGCAGGTATCAGTGCACTACTTGGGTGCAGAAGAGGCTCCAGAGCTCTCTTCCCCAGGGACTCCTTGCACAAGAACCACAGGCATCTTACCAGGCATGAACAGACATGACTCACCTGCTTTCGTGGAGCTTCATGTCATTCTGCAGGACGGTGAGATCTATTTGGAAGTTTTTAATGTGCAGAGCCAATGCAATGACATATGCTGCGATTTTAGTCTTCAGTGATGCAGAGATTAAATTCTGAACACTGAACAGCAAGAGTGAGAACAGATAAAATGCAGAGTTAGCAAACCCAAAACACAACCACTTACAAAGTGCAGACAGTACTGGAGCCCCAGTTAGCTACGACAAGCATTTCCTAGACAGGAAAAAAGAGCTTTAAGCAGTACACTTCTCATCACAGGGGCCTTCCAAGGTCTTCCTCAACAACTGCCTATGTTTCTGTTCAAAAGTGCAGGCCTCTGGAGATGTTTACTGGTTTACAGACTTGACTAGATCACTATCTACTGACACTTCTGTCTCTTTGGCACGCTGGCAAGAGGACAGCAAAGTGAAGCTGTTCTGAGGGTATTCACTACAACCATTAATGGGTCCTCAAGTATACTACACACAGAACAGATCTGGAAGCTTTTATTTTGACGGTTCATCACTGGTCTGAGTCTTTATAGACAAATGCTTCCTCACTGGCCCATTTGGACTCAAACTCTCTGTTAACCTCAGATTCACAGCAAACAGCAGCTGTATGATGGCTGAGCAATGGCAGTTAGGCTTATTCTGTGCAGAGGCTGTTAGATCCTTGAGGAAAGGCATTGTGGCAACAGTTATAATTCTTCTCACTCTTCCCGATCAAGTCAGCCTACAATAGCTGCCTCAGACCCCACCACCTGCAGTGTGACAGCATTCAGCACCAGACAGGTACTTCTGACACTGCTGGAAAGGAGAAGCTTGCAGGAGCTTCCTAGCTTCTAGGCTTCTTCAGTCACGAGGTGGTGACTTGTCCTGGCTGACATCCATGGCAGAATGAAACTCCATCTCATCACAAACAGCTTTGTCACTCCTAGCTGGGTAATGCCACAGCAAAACTTCAGCAGAACTCTTTAGTCTGTATACAAAAGGCTGCAACAACAACAGGGGACTCTGCACACAGACCTGCAATGGTCTCAGACCAGTGGTTTAATGCAATGCAAAACTTTACATGGGTTCTTCTGCGTAGACTTGGAGAATCTAAGTAAGTCAAATCAGGTCTAGGTTCATGCATGTGAGTGTAAAAGGAGCACTATTATCTGCCACTGCACTGCCTCTGTCCCAGTCCTGCTCTTCAAGCTGCATTCTACACCATCCCAACATCAATAACATTAAAGCAATCACAGTTCCTCACCTGCCGTTGTTGTAGGTCAGTGAAGTGAAGTTCTTCATAAGTTTCCTACTAATGATGTGTGGGCATTCAGAACCCATCGGATCTAGGACAGAAGGGGGTTTCACAGTGAGCACCAAGACTGGTTATTTTCACATCCATTTCAAGCCTCCTAGACTAACTCCTGTTGGATGAGTCCTGTGTCTCCACCAATGCAGAAAGATATTTACAGACAGATTTACCTTCCTCACCCGTCTTCCCTGTCACTGAAAAAGCTAACGTCGGAATTTTCCTAACAATCAGAAACACAAGCTCTGTGAAATACAGCAAGTCCTGAAAACTTCAATCAAAACACCTATGTGGTGCTTTTGAGAAAAGCAGTTTCTGCCATGTTATAAGCAACATCTTGAAGATCCACACATTGAGATATTAAGCAAAGGATGGTATGAACCTCCATCCTCAAGAGCACAAAAACATATAAAGGTTGCGTTGTGTACTGTATGCCTCCTGCAGCTGAAATACAGAGGCTAGATGAGAGGGAGTGCTGACAGTTTCCTGCCTCCTGGCTTAGGAATAAAGCTTGACAATATAAAAAGTGTTTTAAGCACAGAAATCACGAACTATCAGTAAGCAAAAAAAGAATCTCAAATTCAGACCTAAGCTACTCTATCTCCTACAAATAGGATCTCACAGCACTGCCCTGATGTATGACAGTTAGAAATGGACTGAAAAGGACGAGACATGTATCTCCTAGTAGATGCAGATCTAAAACCCCAGAACGACACGGAAATACTTAACCTCATCATGAAACAAGCTGAACTGCAACTGCTGCAAGTAGCCATTTATCAAACAGGTAATTATGGGTAGCTTCAGTGTTTGCTATTATAGTAACTACAAACCAAGTCCCAGCAGGTAGCTGAAAAGGGGAAGAGTTGAAGATTGTCTTACGTTTCTTCTTGATTATTTTCAGGAAGCTGAACTTAATAAGGATGTCCAGGAACCAGAGGCATCGGGCTTTGTGATCCCTGCTCTTCTCGTCAGCAGGCAGGAACTTCAACTCCTCTAAGACAAAGGAGCAATGGCTGAAGAGGAAAGAGAGGAAGCATGAGGACCAAAGAATCAGGGACTACCTTACATATTAGAACTGTACACAACACACCCTTAAATTCTCTGTGCACATCTCTTTTAGGTTAGAATAGTTCCCTGGACACTAATACAGGAAAGCTCACCATGCTGCTCTGTGAGCACATTTTCTTTGTCCACCAGTAAGCACATTTCTGCAGGTGGCACTACGCAGGGCCCTGCACTGCAGGAACCACAGGTTCTCCATGGATTGCACACACACTTCTGCTTAGGCCCAGATGGGAGGCACAGGGAGTGAGCTGTGGCTTGTGCTTTACCTGCTTACTTCAGCTGCTCAGCAGCAGGACTTAACACAAATCCATGTCAGTTTGCAAAGCCATAGGAACTTCCAATTACAGCAGTATGTGGTGGGGACAGCACTCAGCCACAGGTATGTCATTCGTAACACAGCTCTGTGGTCCTGTATATAGGCACTTGCCTCCATCCCACACTTTGGATTTACTCCCTCTCTTCCTCTATAATCAGTTCCCAAAAGGACAACCGCACTGTTGAACACATCACCTTTTCTCCCATAAAGTTACACCTCCACACTTCCCAAAGGTATGTACTGCTCAGAAATGGTTGGATCTAATGTCTTCCCTTTAGACTAGAGAGAACAGACTATCACTACCCACACAGTGGAGCTGGTAAAGCTGGTAACAGCTGCCATCCTGCCTGTCAGAAGAACTACAATTTCACAAGGCCAGCCTTAGCTATTGAAAGGCTGCTTGCAGGACTATTACCTTTTCTCTTCTGCTTTCTTGGCAATTTCTTCTGGAGTGATGTTAATAAAGGCTGCTGCTGGACCCTGCAATGCTTCGTACTCTGCTGGGGATATAACTGGATGGACTTTAAAGAAAAGAACAAAGAGACCTTCTCGACTTTCTGTTTCTTAATAGCCCATAGTGAGATATGATCTATCCACTCTTGCTATAGGAGGTGCAGGGCAGGGAAGCGGGGAAGAAAATTATAAATAAGCAGGATGTAACAACAGAACATGGAAACTGACCAAAACCAAATGTCTCTGAAATACAATGGCTTGATCACAAAACATTTCTCATATACTTCTGGCCTCACTGCTATTCTTAGCTGAATGGCTTCCAGCAGGCAGGCACAGTATCCCTCTCTTTGTAGGAAGGATACAGAACTAACCCCAAAGCCTCAACGTACTAAGTTCCTGCTCTCAGGCTTTTGGCTTGTGAGGGGAAAAGGCTCGGCTCTACTGTCACATGCCTAGCAGCACTTTTTCCCACTTCCCATACTACCAACAAGGTTTACGGGCACTGGAAACCACACTGCCACTGAAAAAGATACTGTTCTCAAACTTGTAAACATCTTCTGGTTTGTCAGCGTCTTCATGACATGGTGGTAGGAAAATGGACATGTTCTGCTCCTCATCATGGGCCACATCCTGGATCAAAGCTTTGGAGGAAGAAGGAAAGAAGACAGCATTTGGACCATGCAGACAAAGCCACAAAGAATATGATCACAGTCCATGATTTCTATTATATACAAGCCAACTCAGTGGGGACTTCGAGTCAACACTAGTTTAGTTACAATAGGAAACAGAAACTGAACTGGATTTTTAAACACTTAATTCACTGGGAACAGTGTAAGGAAAGGCCACAGCTCATTCCCATTTTGTTACTGTCATTTACAAACACAGAAAGCATTCCAGGAGGCAGTGAAAGGCTGAGAGCCTCAGATTTGCCTGTGATGTACCAAGCATGCTAAGTTTTACACTGGTGTCACACAATCATAGAACACAGAAACAGGAAACTGAGATTGTTTAGTCTGGAGAAGAGGAGGCTCAGGGAAGATCTTACCACTTTCTACAAATCCCTAAGAGGAGGTTGTGGTGAAGTTGGAGTTGGCCTCTTCTCCCAGGTATCCAGCAACAGGACAAGAGGTGATGGCCTCAAGTTGAACCAGGGGAAGTTCAGGTTGGATATCAGGAAAAATTTCTTCTCCCAGTGAGTGGTCAGGTACTGGAACAGGCTGCTCAGGGAGGTGGTGGAGTCACCACCCCTGGGGGTTTTCAATAAAAGGGTAGATCTAGCACTGAGGGACATGGTTCAGCAGCCACGGTGGCAATGAGTTGACAGTTGGGCCTGATGATATTAGGAGATCTTTCCCAACCTTAATGGATTCTGTGATCTTGAGTTGGAAGGGACCCACAAGGATCATCAACTCCAACTCCTGGCTCCATACGGGACCACAAAAATCTCATATTGTATTTCTCAAAGAGTGTTCCAAATGCTTCCTGAATCACTTCTTAAGATTCAGAAATGCTGCCCTAGACTCGAAAAAACTCAAGGCAAGAAGCGCACCAAGACAAACTGGTTGGTGCTACAGCATCTTGTCTCTACAATGGGTAGAAGAACATTGTTTTGACATCCTTTGTCCCAGTGGACATCCATTTGTCCCAGAGTAACTCTTAGAGCACAGCCAACATCAGGTACGGAACACAAGGGATGAGAGTTCTAACACTGATAAGAGCTGATCGTCAGCGGATGTCTCTCCCATTCATACCTGATGCAGGTTAGAATCCCACAAGTGCTGAAGGAAGGGAGCTCTAGAGCTCTCAAGCCCAACTACCTGCTTGGACTAGAACTGTCTCCAGCACTAGGTCAGAAGAGCCAGTGTTGCGCAGGGCTTGGTGGTCATCTAAAGAATGGTGACCATAAACCTTCCTGTAACCTCTCTCAGGGCTGCACTACCCTTTCAAGGCAAGAAGTCACTCCCTCCCACAGTCTGGAGATCATTGCAACTTCTGCTGCTAACACTTGCTGTAAAGCCTGGGAAGGGTTAGGCTCTGACTATCATTTCAGGTGGCTGTGAACTGTTGTTAAATTCCCCGGGACCTCCTCTTTACCAGACTAACCAAACTCAAAGCACTGTGATACTGCCTAAGTCAGAGGCCATTTCCCATACACTGTGAAGACAGAGTACAGTTTGCCTTAAGGAACAAACATACAGTGACTCTTTTCAAGCCAGCTGAATGTACTGCCTTCGTGTCGGTACAGCAGTACCCATGGACTTCTAGAACACTGCCAAAAAATGCGCAGAGATGGACACTGGTAACACAGGAACCTTCCCTTACCTGTGCAACTCCCACACTAAGCCTAGCAGGATCAGAAAGCAACTCCTTTTCCAATAAAAAGATTGGCATGTTCCTCAACATGTGCCCATCTCAGCGGTCAAACAAACCACCAGCTTTCTTACTCCAAGGAAAACCTCTTTCTTCTTCCTGCCATATTTGGCAAGGAACAGACACAAAAAAGGTAATTTTGATTGCCTTCATCAACAGCTCAGACAACATTCTTACCTGTTACCCCCTTTGCATCTATAACATCTGCTGCTGCTTTTGTCACAGCTGTATTAAGAATATCGTTGCCCACTGCATTCATTCGCCGAGAGTTCAGAGCTCGCTTCTGCTTGCTGGTACCAAATGCCTCAATGCACAAATCCACCTACGTGTAACAGAGAAGCAAATTACAACACACTGCTGAATTCAAGATATGCTGCATGCAGGAAGAGTACCCAGATAACCATTGCTTGTTCTACATCTACATCCCAAGTAATTTCAAACATATCACTGGGTGCAACCCAGGCATACTACAAAAAATGCAAGAGGGCAGGTTTTACCTGAGACTGTAAACAAGTTTAAAGTAATTACGAAAATACTGCTAAGCTAGACACTAAAAACATGCCGTCTCAAAAACTTTCAATGCAAAGAAAGAGCGCATACCCCACACAGGTTTGCCCTGCAATAAATCAAACATCTCAGTCTCAGACAAGTATCTACCACTGTCAGCTGGATAATTACAGCAGAATATGATATCAGGCTTCAACTTTACCTTCTCCCTGTAGGTTTTATTCTGATAATCCTTTGTATCATCAGGAATTAAATTATCTACAAAAAAATAAAAATTAGTACGCTTGGCTTGTAGCAGGTAGGAAAGCACATGTATTTGGTATCCCTTTAGCTCTAATACATTACAGAAGGACTAAGCACACCACTTCAGGGTCTTCTCTACAGGATTTTGTTAATAAAAGAATACGTTGAATACAAAAGATTATGAACCTGGAATAAAGAGGAAAAGGCAGGACAATTTTTGCTACAAAATCTATAAGCATAATGCACAGATTGCAGCAATACTAAGCTCCTGCTGCCTACAAAAGAAGACAGTTCCTTATAGATCACATTCTTAGGGTTCCTTCTAGATTCAGTAATAAAAAGCAGCTATACTGGGGAAAAGCTGTTTTCTTCTTCAGTGAATGATTCAGTCTATTGACTTAATTATTTCCAAGCTTCCCTCAGCAGGGGAAGAGCCCCAATTGTTCTAAGTAGTGACAACTTTGTTTCTAACTCTGGTACTTCCATCCTGCCACCCCTGAGCCCTCTGCTTAACCCCTTCCCTGAATTTCAGCTATGATCTTGCTTCCTTCTCCCTTTTTTCATGCCATGCTGTTCCTTAGGCGTAGAGAGTGATGTATCCTCCTTCCCTCATTCTAAGAGAGTATAGCAGAAATGAGGAAATAGGAGTAGGAGGAAACAGAGGACAATGCTGTTAGTAGCCAACTAGTCAATTGCTGAATGCATGCATATTTCCAAAATGCGGTGAATTTAGCACAAGGGTTAAACACAGTCATCCTACCTGACAGTAAGGGTTGCATGTTGAATATTTCAGCATTATAGACTTCCATTTGCCCAGAATCCTTGTTTAATACACCAAGAAAATACCTGGGGAGAACAGGTGAAAATGATTACCGGTGACAGTCTCAGAGCTGAGAAAAATGAACTTGTTGCCTCTAAAACAAGTTAATTTCTATCAAGTCAAATCCTTTTCATTTCACACTTGAGGGGCAAATCCAAATAGTTTGTGCTGCTCCTCACCATAGAATCATAAAATAGATTCACAGAATCCTTGGAGTTGGAAGGGACCTTTAAAGGTCATCTAGTCCAACTTCCCTGCAATGAACAGCGACATCCTCAGCTTGATCAGGTTGCCCAGGGCCTGATCAAGCTTCATTCTCAAAGTCTCCGGGGACGAGACTTCCACCACATCACTGGGCATGCTGTCCCAGTGCCTCACCACTCTCACTGTAAAAGATTTTTTCTTTATATCCAACATAAATCTCCCCCCTTTAAGCATGAAGCCATTTCCCCTTGCTGTACCACCACGTGCCCTGCTAAAGAGACTGTCCGATTCTCCCCTGTAGCTTCCCCTCAGATACTGAAAGGCTGCTATCAGGTCACCTCGCTGGCTTCTCTTCTCCAGGCTGCACAGCCCCAGCTCTCAGTCTGTCCTCAGAAGAGAGGTGTTCCATTCCGTGGATCATTTTTGTGGCTCTCCTCTGGACACGCTGCAACAGCTCCATGTCTCCTCTGTACTGAGGACTCCCCATCTGGATGCAGCGCTCCAGGTAAGGCCTTACCCGTGCAGAGCAGAGGGGCAGGATCACCTCCCTCGCCCTGCTGGCCACACTTCTTCTGATGCAGCCCAGGATGTGAATGGCTTTCTGGGCTTCGAGGGCACAATGCTGGCTCATGTCCAGCTTGCCATCCACCAGTACCCCCCATGTCTTCTTCAAAAGGGCTGCACTCAATCCTTTCACCCCCCAGCTTGTAATGGTGTTGAGGGTTGCCTCATCCCAGGTGCAAGGTCTTGCATTTGGATTTACTGAATCTCACAAGGTTCACCTGGGCCCACTGCTCAAGCCTGTCTGTTTCGCTCTGGATGGCATCCCATCCCTCTGGTTTGTCAACTGCAGCCCACATCTTGGTGTCATCAGCAAACTTACTCAACTCCATTGTCAACGTCACTGACGAAGATACTAGAGTACTGGCCCCACCACTGACCTCTGTGGGACACCATTACCACTCTCTGCACTTGATCCTGCAGCCAGTTCTTCACCCATTGAACAGCTCACCTTAAAATCCATATATTTCCAATTTGGAGAGAAATATATAATAATCCATCTCATGAGCCTTTTAAAAGAACTATCACAAGGACGTTAAATGGCTGGAAGCACCTCCTCTTAACAGTTTCTGCAATTTTGTTTACTCTTCATTGTCTCACCCCACTTCTACTTTCAGTAGTCCCTGCAGTCAGAGTAGAGATAAGCCACAAGCAAACACTGCAGGACAAATGGAGCATATTCACGGGGCAGAGCACTTGCTAACAGGAGCCTGACACACACAGTATGTGCATTTCAGAGCTCTGTAGGTTATATATACCAAAGCAAGATTATTTTACATTGGTTTTCACCTATTCAAGAGGTTCTTGAACCAGAGGATGAGAAAGATCTCCCATGCAAAATAATTCTTAGGAATCTATGAGATGTGCCTCGAGGCTACATAGATCACCTTCTTAAACCAGGACATGTGAAGGCTGGTGATTTCACCAAGGCTTCCCATTACAGCATATGGCACAGACAAGTTATTAGTTCATACAGTGCCACTGTGCTGTGACCCTGAAGTTAAATGGTGATTAATGACCTACGGGTTTCCTGAATAAAAAAAGCAGATCTTGGCAATTAAGGAGGAATAAAGCTGTTGTCCCTAGGTTTCAGCTACGTGCAGAAATCTTCTCACCTTTTTCTCCAGCAAACCTACACTCCACTTATGTTTAAGATTACAACTCCCAAGGAAGGAACAGACACAAATGGTGCAGCTGCCAGGAGCATGCATCTGCTGCCCAAATTCTCTTCATTCACACCATGGTCTCAGTGAGAACTCATTGGTCACTTTTACAGAAGACTACAAAAAATATATAATCCATGCAATTCCTCTCCTTTCACTTCCCTGTTTGTGCTACAGAGCTGCCAGCTACCCATACCTGCATAGGGAGTTACATTTCATAACTCCACTGCTGAAGTTATTCCCCACGTATGAAAGCCTTTCAGTTTCTGAAACCTGAAAAACAAAGAAATATTACTTGAATAGTGCATCATTTGAAAGTATGTATTTTCCTGCATGCACTTTATTCTCTCTGGCGACACAAAGCTCAACATTGTCACAGTCACCATACTTCAAGCCAGAAGTAGCAGTCTGTGAAAGAGATCCTCTACCACTCAGCTTCAGATTCTACTTGCAATGCTTTAAGTTGCTTAACAGTTACTCAAAGCTTCTCTAAGTCTACAAAACAAACGTTACGGATGTCAAAATGAGACAAAGGCAAAGAACTGCATAAAGCTATCATTACAAGTCAGGGGAACTCAGTTTACAGTAGTTTTCTATGATGCATTTAAAACTTTTGTACTGTCCGGCTGCTGTGATTAACCAACTGAAAACAGAGCTAGCAGAAATGGCTCAGCTGTGCACATATTTTTAAGTATTTGTGTCGCTACTCAGGTATAGGATATTTCCCCTGAGGATTTTGGCTTAGAAATCATTTATTCCTTCAGTGAGTCACACATGTGGGCAGCCACAGGAATTAACAAAGCCAGCAGAAACCTTTCTGACTGTAAGCTTGTTTCTCTACTCACTGAAAAATTTTTAAATCTCCTTATAATGTAACTTAACCACTTGAAAAAGCAGAAATTCCAGTAAGGAATTCAGGCTCATTCCATGAAAACAACAAGATTCTCTGACCACAGGGGTCCCCTGTGTAGTAGTTCAGCTACAAATTTTAGTTTTCAAATCTCACTTTCCTGTCAGTTTTTAAAGTAAGTGAGGCATCATTTGATCAGTAAATCAACATTATCTTTAGAACACGCTGCTGCGCGACGATCATTTTCCGTGAGCAGGCAAGCGGTGCTGCAGGCGGGGCCGCCCAGGCCTTACCAGGATCCTCCGCCGCCTCTTCCGAGGGTTGGTCACCTCGCTGCTGCGGTATAGGGAGAAACGCACAGCGTCGGGCCGCTGCAGCTGTCCATTGGAGAACGTCACTGCGGGCGGAAAGAAAGGCCGTGAGACCCGTCCCGCCGCCTGCCCTGCCCCGGCCCAGCCCGGCCCGGCCCGGCCCGACCCCGCCGCCCGCCTCACCCAGCAGCGCCGGCTGCTCCGCCTCAGGATCGCCGCGGTAGCACCAGGTGGCGACGGCCATGTCACAGCGCTTGCGAGAACACACCCAGCCCGCTCACCGGAGCGCGGTGCCCGACACGCCGCCCAGTGCCGGCGCTGCCCATTGGCTGACGCCGCGGCGTGAGGTCCTCATTTCCGGCCGACGCGGATAGATGGCGTCATTTCCGGCCGACCCAGCACGATGCGTCACTTCCGGCCGACGCGGATAGAAGGCATCGTTTCCGGCCGACGCGGCTCAAGGGTGGGAGCGGGGGTGGAGCCACGGGAGCGGGATACGGGGCCGCAGGGTCGAAGAGCAGGGCCGCGCCCGGCCCTTCCCGGCGCGCCGCCGCTCCCCTTCCTGCCCGCCGCGCGGAGGCAGCGGCTGGGGGCGGGGACCGCGG
>NC_034438.1:74818353-74875853 GCF_002078875.1 Numida meleagris
CCCACGCGCGTGCGCCGGGCGCGGCTCTACCCCCGTACGGAGCGTCGGCGCGCGGCGGGTTTGGGGTGCGCAGGGCCCGCGCTGACGGTGAGCTGGGGGCGGGGCCGGGGCTGCCGTGCGTGAGAACTCCTGCCGGTGTGGCCTTTTGCGGGCTGCCGTTGTCTGGCCCAGCCCCGCTCCCCGCGTCGCGATACCGGCGCTGGAGGAGGAGCTTGGAGCGGGTCTGTAGCGGTGGCGGTGCGCAGGATCGGTCCCCTGAGGGAGGGACGCAGCGCTGGGACGTTTTAACCGGTGGGGGGAACGTAAGGGTCTCCTGGCGTGCAGCCTCAGTGCGTACCGGAGCCACCTGCCTTTCCCCGTCCGGAGTTCATGTAACAGCCTGGAGACTGTAGGGAAGGGTATCCTGAGGTGGCATGGAAGGGAACAGGCCTTCCTGTCGCACGTTTGTGTAGTTACTGCCTTGCTCGTCTTAGCTGTGCTGTGGAGGATTGCACTTGCCTGGGGAGGTGGTAGCTGCCCTGTTAGCACACAGCAGCTCTCCATCCCTTCCTTCTGCTTCTTGCTAATGATGCGGGGCATGTTGCACCCACCTTGCAGCTGATGGTTTGTCTCACGCTGACAGAGCCATGTGGTGGATAAGCTGGAAACCAGTCTGCTGCTGTGGCACTGTGCTGTAAGCCTGTCTGTTACAGGAAAAAGGTCAGTTGGCACTGACATCTGTGTTAAGCACGGAACGCAGTTCTGTCTTGGAGCTGACCAGATGTGCTTTATTTCTTTCTCTACCCTTTCAGAATTGTTCAGATGGAGTTTAATTCAGCATCCACACATGAAAATCATAAAAATTGTTATTTAATAAAATACTTCCATTTCACATCATTGTGTGTGCTACGTAGGTTGCTCTGAAAGTAATGCCTCCTGTTTATTTCCATGGCAACTACAATAGATAGATCATTTGATAGAGCAAATGCTCTGCTACCGAACACTATTTTTCAACATGGTGACCACCATTAGCAATGCATTCTCACCTGTGATGCACAAGAGCCTGGATGCCACCCTCACAGTAATCTGCACCAGTGGAGGTGACATCTGTCACCACTGCTGAAACACATCACCCACCGCCTCACTGTACTCACATCCACTGTTTGCTCTCCATAAACGTTCAGCAAGCATTGATGAATGTAGTTGGGTGCTGTTTTTTTCTGTATGGAGGAATTCAGCAATGCTCTTCTGCTTCATATGTACTTCCATGTCAGATGCCATTTTGTCAGATTGCCCCTCTGCTGCCGTCTGTCACATGGCTGTAACGGAATGTTGGTGCAAAGGTTTAACCTCTGCTGCCATCCCACCAACATCCAATGCTGACATTGTGGGTCAACATAATAAAATAGAAGGCATTACTTTTGGAACAGCAGTCATAAAATACATGGAACCCTGTAAGTCATTCGTGTAGACTTTCTTCTGTATGTGGAGTGACATGGTTAGGGTTTTTTCAGTGAGTTTTGGAAAACCATAAGCAGGTAATTCAGCCGTTCTCCTATCAAATACAGTAGTTATTGGTTGAATCAGTTATGTGGATATAGTTACTTCCCTAAGTTGAAGAGAAGATAGTAATGCAGCCTTTGTGGAGGTGACAAGTAGTCTTTATTACTCTGATACAATCACTTTCATGGCAAAAACAGTTTTCTTCAACAGTAGAAACTAGCTTATGTCGAGTGTTTGTTTAAAGCTTTTGACAAAGACACCTTTAGAATCATCAGGGAAGTTGGACAGTTTGTTTAAAAACTTCCAGTAAATAATGAATAGGAGGAGCTAGCATTAGAAGTTATTGTCATACTGAGCAAGCAGATGTGATGGTGATGCTGAGGTGTTTGTGCCTGCTCTTACCTTTGATGCTTCCATGCAGCTCCTTGGTTCTGCCTGTTATTTGTAATATCCGTGCATTGAACTGAGAGTGATTCCTGCATGGAGAAGCTGGCAACTGAGTTTACTTTTCAGTGGCCATTCTTCTGAGAGGAGGGTGGTTCCTGGTGCGCACTGCCACAGTATCATGAACCATAAGGAATGTTGCCTGAGCTGGTAACTGTAATTTCAGATTCTCACTGGTGGCAGTTTATCGTTCCATACCTTTACATGGCATTGTTGCCAGTTCTCTGTAGCCACCTTCTCTGCTGTCTCCTATGTGAAAAAATTAGCTAATGATATCAATGACACAGATTTGCTAAGGTGCGCCATTGTGTCACGCCTGCAAAGCCCTTCTGTTTTTGGGAACAGCTGTTTTCTCCTATCTTGATACAGTTTTCTGGCTTCCTAGACCAAAGACCAAAAGTAGAATCCATTATCTTTTCCTCTTTACTGATTTCCTGGAAAACACTTTGCTCTTGTAACTTAAAGAAACTGATGTCTTTTAAGTCTGTGGTACTGGCTTTGTAGCTCAAACAGTAAGCTGCAAGAAATAGTGTTTAGTCTGTTGAGAATGTGCAGCAGTATGTGTGTGCTAAGGAGCTGAATTACAGCAAAGACACAGCCTCCCTGGTGACAAGCTGAGATGGCACATCAAAGCACAGCGGTGCCATATTTTAGTCCCTTACTGTGTCTTGTACAGAAATGTGATAATGTGCTCTTGGATCTAGAGACCAGCACATGCATTACAGAGTTGGGCTGTGGTGAAGAAAACCATGAGGAAGCAGCTTTCACATCCTGCCATCACGATGCTGTTAGTTTTTTCAGACAATCGAGAGTGTCTAAGAAATATCTAGCTTTTTTTGGAAGGCTTTCAGTTGGTCCATTCAGAGTTGCTCTTTGCAGCTTATTGATAAGCTAGCATTACTATAGGTTGCAATATCTATTTTTAATACTTTTCAAATGATGAGAGAATGTGACATTATAAAATAATCTCTTCTCTGGAAGGCGGTGCAGTCAGCAGCAGCTTTTGCAGTGCAGTTTTCTGATTCTTAGACAAGTGGTAACTCATCCTCCCTGATCGTACGGAGACTAATGCTGTGAGATGAACGATGTATCACACCTGGCAAAGCAAAACCTTAAATGAGCTGCTCTAAGTTAAATTGTCAGTCATCAAGGTTGCTAATTGCTGATGTTTTTCTGTGTCATTTTCAGGCACACACAAAGAATGCCTTTCACAGCTGGCATTTGGCACACTGGTGCATATGTGAAGGCAGTGTAACACTGCTGCCTACTTTAGTTGTATGAGACAAATCCAGAATTCATTTAAACTACTGCTAGCTAAAAATCCCCCTTTTATGCAGTTTGAAAATGCCATTAGGTCAGAGAGTGAGTCATGCTTCAAAGTGATCAAACTTGCTCAAAATGTTGAAGAAAGTTAGGGTTTCCATTCCCTTCTGTCTCTAATTTACTGTCTAGCCAGCCTAATTTTCTTATTTTTATTCAAAAAGCATAACTGCCCATAGAACGGTAACTGCTGTTACCAGTTATTCCTGTGTAGATTTAGATTTGTTTTTGTGACTTCACAAAAGCTTTTTCAGAGATGCTTTAATTCTAACGCAGAGGTTAAATACAGTAAAAGTCTTTGATAATGTTTTGTAAAACGTAATTTAAGCTAATTGGTCAACAGTTACTAATACTGTATTGGCACACTTTCAAGTATTGGCTTTTTTCCAGGGATTCCTGCGGGCTTGGTGCTTAGAATAGGAAAAGCCCCTAAATACATATTTTTGTGAATGGGCTCTGAGATGCAAATATCCTTTGTTTACCTGATGAAAAAAAACCAAACCAAAAAAACCCCAAGCTCTTGGTCTAGCTTTTAATTTTGTATTTCAAGTATATATATCAAAGTGGTGGCCCTGGATCAGGGTAATCACGAGCATGAATACAGTCTAGGCAATTAGCTGGCTGGGAGCAGCCTTGCAGATGAGTTGGGTGTTCTGGTGGGCGGGAAGCAGGGCATGAGCCAGCAGTGTGTGCCTGCAGCCCAGATGGTGGCCAGCTGTATCCTGGGCTGTGTCAGCGGGGGAGGGTGGCAGCAGGGCAGGGAGAGGATTCTCCCCCTCTGTTCTGACTTCATGAGGCTCCAACTACAGCACTGCGTCCAGGCCTGGAGCCCCCAGCACAGGAAGGATGCAGAGCTGTTGGAGCAGGCCCAGAGGAGGGCCATGAAGATGATCAGAGGGCTGAGCACCTCTCCTGTGGAGAAAGGTTGAGGGAGCTGGGATTGTTCAGCCTGGAGAAGGGAAGGCTCCAGGGAGACTTCACTGTTACCTTCCAGTGCTTAAAGGGCCCTACAGGAAAGCTGAGATTGACTCCACTACAGAGAATGTAATGGTAGGACAAGGAGTAATGGCTTTAAGCTGAAAGAGTGGAGACCTAGGTTATGTATTAGGAGAACATTCTTTACTCAGGGTGGTGAGGCCCTGGCTCAGGCTGCCCAGAGAAGCTGTGGGTGCCCCATTGCTGGAGGTGCTCAAGGCCAGACTGGATGGGGCTGTGGACAGCCTGGTGTGGTGGGGCGCAAGCAGCCCATTGCAGGGAGGCTGGAAACACACCTCTGCTGCCTCAGGTGCATTTTGTGAGTCCTGGCTGCCTGAGCCAGGCAGGGCTGGTGAGAAATAGGCAATACTGCGGTGATGGGCACTGAGAACATCTGCCAGAGGCGCACAGCACAACCCAAGAAAGCCTCATTACGTCTACATACCTCGCAGACACACTTAGCTGGAGGCCACGTGCAAGCTCAGCTGGGCCAGGCTCTGCCATGACCCAGTGTATGCAATGGAGGGCCATGAGGTCACATCCATTGCCTGGTGATGTCACACACTGTTACATGAAAAACTCTTGCTGGGTGCTCTCACCCAGGAAAGTGAGAGAGGGACGCTATCAGGAGGGAATTGGTAGGAGAAGGAACAATAGTTGAAAGAGAGTAGATTTACATTGGATGTTTGGAATAAATTCTTTCTTATGAGGGTGATGAACCACTGGAATAGGCTGCTGAGGGGAGTTTAGTGGGAGGTGTCCCTGCCTATAGCAGGGAGGTTGGAACTAGTTGATCTTAAAGGTCCCTTGCAACCCGAACCATTCTGTGATTCTATGATATGATTCTAGGAATGTGATTCCAAAGAAACATTCATTAACATTCCCTGGGTCCCTAGAAAGTGAACTGGAAGCTGTCTGTGAGCATCACGAAGGCTGCAGAAACTGGCTGCTGAATCCACTCTTCACAATCAGAAGCATCCGTGTCCTTAATCTGAATTGATGTTGGTACATTGATGGAATACCTGACTCAGTCACAGAATCTTAGAACTGTAGAATCATGGGATGGCTTGAGTTGGTATCTGCACAGAGAGATGAAGATGGACTTGTTCTAGGGTGGAATGAATGGGATGTGCTGCCTGTGAGTGCTTCAGGGGAGTCTGTATGGCCAGGTTTTGCTGAAAGTTGAGGTATCACCTATACCTCAAGACTGTGTGCCAGAAATAGAACAATCAGAAATATTTTAGTACTGACTTGGGTACTTCACAAGTATTTACTAACCTGAAGTAATTGATATCTCACACAGTACTGTATGTGGATTGTATTTAGTATATATATGATTCACATTTAGCTTTCTAATTTTCAAATGAATCTTGTACAAGACCTCAAGTTTCTATGGGGTTGATGTTTATTGATTTTGGTTTAAGGACTTTAGCCCTTATGGTGTAGTGAAAAAATATGAAGCCAGATTAGCACTACTTGAAGCAGAACTGGTGGTTATCTTGTTCTGGGTGTAGAGACGTCTCAGTCATTTCTTGCTGACTTTAAGCAAGAACATTTTCTGATTCTGAAATCCCATTTTTGACCATTGGTCAAAAGCAGCAGCTCTTGCCTATCATCTCTGGCTCAAATGTGTTAGTTTTCTTTTTTCCAGCCAGTCTATACTGCACATTGGTTTGAATGCATTATTGCACAACTGTAGAAGGATGCTGTTTCCTCGGACTGGGTTGCAATGGACAATGCATGAGCTCTCAGTGTATCATATCTGTTGCATTGCCTGAAGCTCTGTAAAATGACCTGAAGTAATGTACAGAGACTGGGGAGTGCTTAGCTCCCTGTGCAGCTTTGCTTCTGATGACCCTGGAAGCCAAAGCAGTTGTTGCTGGGTCCTGCACTTCTGTGTGTCTGCAGTGAAGGTGCAACAAGAACAACATCATTTTCAGTTGTAGATGCAGCATATTGAAGCTCTCCTGCCTTGGCTGCAGGAGAGTAGTTTGTAGGAGGTAGTGGTTATGGTTCAGTGCTCATACATTTTGTAAGGTTGTTGTAGCTGAAAAGCAGTGTTAATTCCAACCTTCAGGAAAAGGAGATTCCCTGTCTTGTGCTGGTGGGTTCCTGGTGTTCTCCAGGGTCTCTTGTCTACAGACTGTAGCACTGTACGCTGTGCAGGTCATCCTTGAATGTTAAATGGTTCCTTGGAGCTCTTAGTCCTGACTGTAGAGGGAGTGAGTTGAAAGGAAGCTGACCAACATCCAGGTCCCTCAAGCATAAACAGATACTGCAGTGATGGTAGTCTAAAGGGAGAGCAAGAAATAATTTCTTTGGAGCTGGGGCAACTGCTAGGCCTCCCTGCCTGCTTCTCCTCCTCTTCCTAAAGTCTCCCAAGATCTTTTTTCAACTCCTGTGAAGCCGTGGGCAGAGTGTTATCTCCAGTGTAACACCTGGCCCATCTCAGAAGCAAGCAAAGACGAACAAGGAGATGTTAGCAGTCCTTTTTCCACTTTCCAGACAAGCCTGCCTCCAGGCTGCAGGGGAGGAAGTCCTTGCACGGTGGTGGGTGGAACAAAGCAGGCCATTAGTTAGGCAGATATGCGAAGGCAGACTGCACCTTAGCAGCACTGGTCACAGAACAGCAGTGTCCTCTATGAATTTTCGAATCCTTCCTACTGGGGCTTGTAGCTCTTTTTTCAGTCTGCCTGTGATCCTTTTGTCCTTCCTGCCTGAAGTCATTGAGTTTCAGGGTCTGCTGCCCTGTTCCTCTGTCATTCAGAAAGAATGCAGAAAGGATTTCCACACTTTCTGTTGTATTACACTTCTCGTAAAGAAAATGTGCAGAAATAAAAGCTGTGCAATTCTAAAATCTTCCTGTCCTAATGCTGTTTTTGTTTGAAGATGCCCTGCTTTACTTTCAAACGTACATTTGTAGTGAGATATAAATAAAATCGCTTGTTATCTGTATTCCTGTGTCTTAAAAAATAGTTTTGTTTCAAACTTCTATTTTATTGCATATCTTAATCTACAGGAATAAGGGAGATTGGCAAAGTACTTATTAAATCTCATTACACTGCTTACTTCAGGCATTCAGATGTTGTAGCCTTTGTGTTGCTGAATTAAGGGATTTTTGATGCCTCAATAAGACTGGACCCTCAGCATTGTTGGAAGGCATAAAATGCAATTTCCTACAGCTTTTAAAATGCCTAGGAACCAATTAAAATCTGAGGCAAATGCTTTTCAACCATCTCTGACTTCTGCTGGCAGGAATTTTTGTTTCTGTGTTTACATAAAACTCCGTTTTGTTGTGAGTCTGCTTCCTGTGGACAGGGAGAGCGTTCCTAGTCTAGTACAGTATATGGTGAAATGCTCCTCAGGCTAATACCTGTGACGTGTGTGTTGTGTGCTGTGGAGAAGTGGTAGGCAGGTGAGTACAGCAGCATCTTTGGCTTGGGAACAGCAGCTTGCTGCTCTTCTCCAGTCTGACAGCTGAGGGGAGCAGGGGGTGCTTTGTCAGATTTTGCATGACTTAATGGTTAGATTATTTTTTTTTAATTAAACCAGGATTAAGTATTTTACTGAAGAATATCTTATAGTTTGGACAGAAGTTAACAGGAGAATGAACTGCATTATATAGTTTGCAGTGGAGCTGCCCACAAGTCTGGCACTGGGGTAGCTGTTGTGCTATGTTAGCTGCATGACAGTCTGTTTGTCTCTCCCGTGTTCCTCTGGGAGATTGCTAGTTCTGATATAGCAACACCGTGGCAGTTGGTGAATTGGTTATCGTTCATCTGTCTTTCAGACGTCATCTTTCATTTTTAAACCCAGTCCCACTGTGATTTAAATAGAACCTCAGCCATTTTTAGTATTATAGTCTCTTTTCTTCTGTTTTATAGGATCATGGATTTTCCGGGACACTTTGAGCAAATCTTTCAGCAGCTCAACTACCAGAGGCTTCATGGCCAGCTTTGCGACTGCGTCATTGTGGTGGGAAACAGGCATTTCAAAGCCCATCGCTCTGTCTTAGCAGCATGTAGTACGCATTTCCGAGCTCTCTTTACTGTAGCAGAAGGAGATCAAACCATGAATATGATTCAGCTGGATAGTGAAGTGGTGACAGCAGAAGCTTTTGCTGCTCTCATAGACATGATGTACACTTCCACACTTATGCTTGGAGAGAGCAACGTTATGGATATCTTGCTGGCTGCATCTCACTTGCATTTAAACTCTGTTGTTAAAGCATGCAAACACTACCTTACTACCAGGACACTGCCAATGTCTCCACCAAGTGATAGGGTTCAAGAGCAAAATGCACGCATTCAAAGGTCTTTCATGCTTCAGCAGCTTGGGCTGAGCATTGTGAGCTCTGCATTAAATTCCACTCAGAGCTCAGAGGAACAGCCAAGCACTATGAGTTCCTCAATGAGAAGCAACATAGAACAGCGCTCTACTTTTCCTATTCGCCGTCTTCACAAGCGTAAACAGTCTTCTGAAGATCGGGCCAGGCAGCGAATGAGGCCTGCCATAGATGAGGCTGTTTCTGACGTGGCTCCTGAGAGCGGGCAGTCTGTTGTTCATTCACGGGAGGATTTCTTTTCACCAGATTCACTGAAGATAGTGGACAACTCTAAGGCTGATGCTGTCACCGATAACCAGGAAGATAATAATATTATGTTTGATCAGTCTTTCAGTGCTCAGGAAGATACTCAAGTGCCCAGTCAGTCTGACAACAGTGGAGGAAACATTTCACAGATGTCCATGGCATCGCAGGCAACACAAGTGGAAACCAGCTTTGACCAGGAGGCTACATCTGAGAAAAACAACTTCCCGTGTGACAATCCAGAGGTTAGCATAAATGAAAAAGAGCACATGAGGGTGGTGGTTAAATCTGAGCCCTTGAGTTCCCCGGAGCCTCAGGATGAGGTGAGTGATGTCACTTCCCAAGCAGAAGGCAGTGAGTCTGTTGAAGTGGAAGGAGGAGTTGTGAGTGCAGAGAAGATAGAGCTGAGTCCTGAGAGCAGTGATCGTAGCTTTTCTGATCCGCAGTCTACTACAGATAGGGTGGGAGATATCCATATTATGGAGGTGTCAAATAACCTGGAACACAAGTCTACTTTCAGTATCTCAAATTTTCTGAATAAAGGCAGAGGTGGCAGCTATGGTGCTAGTCAAAATACTGATGACAACATTCCAAACACAACGAGTGACTGCAGAATGGACAGTGATGCTTCTTTCCTGATGAGTCCAGAGACAGGGCCTGCTGGTGGTCATTCATCTGCCACAGTCTCTCATGTTGAGAATCCGTTCAGTGAGCCTGCAGAATCCCATTTTGTTAGACCAATGCAGGATGTGATGGGTCTTCCCTGTGTACAGACGTCTGGGTATCGGGCTGCGGAACAGTTTGGTATGGACTTCCCAAGGTCAGGCTTGGGCCTGCATTCTTTGTCAAGGGCAATGATAGGCTCTGTAAGAGGAGGAGCCAGTAGCTTTCCTGGGTACCGCCGCATAGCCCCCAAAATGCCTGTTGTAACCTCCGTCAGGAGCTCCCAGCTGCAGGATAACTCACCTAGTTCCCAGCTGATCATCAATGGGACCACTTCTTTTGAAAACGGGCATCCTTCGCAACCTGGTCCTCCACAGTTGACACGGGCATCTGCAGATGTTCTTTCAAAATGTAAGAAAGCCTTATCTGAGCAC
Source organism: Numida meleagris (assembly GCF_002078875.1). Taxonomy (NCBI): domain Eukaryota; kingdom Metazoa; phylum Chordata; class Aves; order Galliformes; family Numididae; genus Numida; species Numida meleagris. The sequence continues at coordinate 74,828,260 of NC_034438.1, forward strand.
AATGTCTTGGTTGTAGAAGGTGCACGCAAATATGCATGTAAGATCTGCTGCAAGACTTTTTTGACCTTAACAGACTGTAAGAAACACATCCGTGTGCACACAGGAGAGAAGCCTTATGCCTGCCTGAAGTGTGGCAAACGGTTCAGCCAGTCCAGCCACCTTTATAAACATTCCAAAACAACATGCCTGAGGTGGCAGAGTAGCAACCTACCTAGCACTTTGCTTTAACTGCTAGCACCTCCCAGCCTGAACGAGAGTGCCAGTACAAACTCTTAACTCTCTGAAGCACTGCAGGAGCATTAACACTATTTTGCTCAAGCTAAGAAGCTGCTTTCGTAGGTCTGTGAACAGTTGTGTGTGGTTATGCCACACACAAAAGTCTTGATTCTATAAATTGGGGATAATACCTTACCTACCTCACAGGGGTGTTGTGAGGATTAGACAACTATTAGCAAATAACTTTGAGGTCCTCAGAAGTCTGTAGATCTGTAAAACATTATTGTTATGTACACGCAGGCCTGGGGCTCAATGGGGATACGGTCCCTACAACAAATTTCCTTTGCAAAACGGAGGGGTGGGGTTGAGTGAGAGTGTAGTTGTCTCACAGAATCATAGAATGGCATGGGTTGGAAGGGACCTTAAAGATCATCAAGTTCCAACCTCCCTGACATGGACGGGGTTGCCACCCACTTGATCAGGTTGCCTAGGGCCCCATCCAACCTCCAGGAATGGGGCATCCAGAACGTCTGTGGGCAGCCTGTTCCAGTGCCTCACCACCCTCAATAGTGAAAATTTTCTTCCTAATATCTAATCTAAACCTGCTCTCTTTTAGTGTAAAGCCATTACTCCATGTCCTACCATTACACTCCCTGAAGAAAAATCCCTCCCAAGGTTTCCTGTAGGGCTCTCTAGGTATTAGCTGCAGTGAGATATCTCTGGAGCCTTCTCCAGGCTGAACAAGCCCAGCTCTCAGCCTGTCTTTGTAGGAGAGGTGCTCCAGTCCTCTGATCATCTTTGTGGCCTTCTCTGGACCCGCTCAAACTGCGCTATGTCTTTCTTGTGCTGGGGATGCCAGGCCTGAATAAAATACTCCAACTGGGGCCTCAGGAGGGCAGAGCAGAGGGGGACAGTCCCCTCCCTGCCCTGCTGCCACCCCCTTGTTGATGCAGCCCAGGACACAGCTGGCCATCCGGGCTGCAGGCACACACTCCTGGCTCATGCCCAGCTTTCCGCCTACCAGGAGCCCAAGTCCTTCTCTGCAGGGCTGCTCTCAAGGAATTCTGTCCAGTCTGTTCATGTGTCTGGGGTTGCCTCTCCCAGTGTGCATCTTCTTGCCCTTGACCTTGTTGAACCTCATTAGGTTCATGTGTGCTCCATTTTCAAGCTTGTTCAGGTCCTTTTGGATGGCATCCCTTCCTTCTGCTGTGTCAACTGCTCCACTCAGCTTGGTGTCATCAGCACATGTGCTGAGGGTACCCTCAATCCCAGTATCTAGGTCATTGAAGAAGATGTTAAAGAGTGCCGGTCCAAAGATGGATCCCTGGGGGATGTCATTCGTGGCCGGCCTCCACCTGGACACAGAACAGTGGATTGCAGCCATCTGGCTCTGACCATCCAGCCAATTCCTTATCCACTACTAGTCCACCCTTCAGTATCTAATTTAGAGATAAGGATGTGGTTAAGGACCATGTCAAAGGCGTTCCAGAAGTACAGACATTGGTCTTTTTGCTGATGCTGTCGCTCCATCATAAAGGCCACTAGACTGGTCAGGCACAGTCTGCCCTTGTTGAAGCCATGCTGGCTGTCTCAGATCACCTCCTTGTCTGGCATGTGCCTTAACATAGCTTCCATGGAGGATCTGCTGCATGATCTTCCCAGGCACAGCTGTGAGGCTCAGCAGCTTCTAATTCCCTGAATCTTCCTTTCTGTCCTTAAAAAACGGGTCACCAGTCACTGGGGATTTCACCTGACAGCATTGACTATTCAAATATGATGGAGAGCAACTCAGCAACCACATCAGCCAGCTCCTTTAGGACCCTGGGATGCATGTCATCTGGTCACATGGACCTGTACATATTCAGTGTCATCATGTGGTCTTGAACTTGCTCTTCTCTTACAGTAGGAGGGATTTTGCTCCCCCCCTCCCCCCACTCCTCCAACTGCTGCCCAGAGGTTAAGGGATGTGAAGATTCAGAAATACAAGAGACAGGGGAAGCCTGGCTGCCAGTGAAGACAGGCCAAGAACTCACTGAGTACCTCAGCCTTCTCCATCTCTGTTGTAGCCAGTTCTCCCTTCTCCTTACTCAGAGGAGATACCCTCTCCTTGGCCTGTCTCTTCTGACCTGTGTACCCTTGTTAATTTTCACATCCCTCGCCAAGTGCAGTTCCATCTGTGCCTTGGCTTTTCTGATCCCATCTCTGCACATCGTGACAGCATCCCTGTATTCTTCCCAGGCCACACATCCCTGCTTCCACTGTCTTTGCATTCCCTTCTTTTCCCTCAGTTTGACCAGTGGGTCCTTGCACAGCCACGATGGTTTCCTGCCTCCTCTGCTTGATTTCTTATACTTGGGGATGGAGAGATCTTGCACTCTCAGAAATGTATTCTTAAAGAGCTGACAGCTCTGTTTATTCCTTCTCCCCGCCAGCACAGCTTCCCAGGGGATCTCTTCCAGTAATTCCTTAATTAGCTGAGAGTTCGCTCTCCTGAAGTTCAGAGTCCTGCTCTTCTCCAGGTCCGTGTTCCTCGAGATCACAAATTCAACCAGGGCATGGTCACTCCAGCCCAGGCTGCCTCCAGTCTTAGAAGAGCTCCTCTGCATTAGGGAGCGCAAGCTCCAGGAACACTTCACTTGTGCTTGGTTTGCCTAATGCCTGGACCTGGGAGCTGTCCTCCACACATTCATGAAGTAACATGTTTCGAGAATGAGAAACTGAAGTGCAAATTTCCTATTTTTTTTTCTAAAATATTTTGTAAAAGTGAAAGCATTTAAATAAATAACCTGCAAAAATCAAGTTGTTGCATTAGGTGTGAACAATAATGCAAAGAGCTGTTTGCTACAGCCAGTGCAGATTGCATATCTTGAAAAGAAAACCAACTTTGGATGCATCTGTCTGACATAGAATGCTTTAAAATATGCTAATTATGAAAATAGTTTAGGGTTCTGAATGTATGTTTGCTTGTTTTGTAGTAAAAAACACTGTGTAATGAAGGTGCTTAAATTAAATCCAAGAAAAGTAAATTTTGGACTACCAGATGTATATATACTTGGAATACTGCAAGATCTGGATGTTTCACTGATATTTTTCTGTAGAAACTTGTATTAAGTGATAAGTGAAGTATGTTTCTTGTTTGTGCTATTCTTAGCAGTATTTTAACCAATTTGTATTTCCTATCTTAAAATTCCATATACACAAAAGTCTGAAAAGAGCTTGTGTTTGTCTGCTTTGTTGTTTTCAAAGAGAGAGGGAGTTTGTGATGGCATTTTTTTAGTCTGTAAGGTAGTCTCTTGCTGCTTCCCAACGTGCCGGTAGTCAGTCCAATCCACACTATTGCCCAAGCACACTGTTCTGTTTTGGCACTCTTCAGCTTCAGGCTTTAATTTCCTCCCCCATTCACTGACTTCCCCTCTCAGCTATGGATTGTCCTTCAGATCAGAGCGGGGGGGGAGGAACCTCAATTTCCATGTTTACTTACATCTCTTGTAAAGTGTAGTTATCAAATCCAGTCTTTCTGTTTGAAGTAGTGTCATAAATGTACTTTTCTACAAAAAAAAAAAAACCCACAAAAACCCTAGCATACATTTAATTTTAAAAAAAGCACTGTACACTTTGTAAAGCAGAAATTCAGTGATCTTTATTCTTCAAGAGATCTACGTAAGTCTTGTTATAATTTCCTCCTCTTTGACTCCATTGTGACTAATAGCGTTTGCAGTCTCTTGCCTTTGTTAAAGGTGCACGTGAACTTTCATATCGTGAAGCTTTCATATCCTGGGTTTCTGCAAGACGTTTTGGAGCACTTCTGCTGATAAATGTTGTTCTACCATTAAGGAGCTGAACCAGGTTTTCAGCGCACCCATTCTGCTCAGGAGAGACAGATGTTTAATGTTCCCTGACATTTAAGTCACAGAGCAACTGATTCCTATTAATATAAAAATGTTTGCAAACTTTCTCTTTTTCCTTTTTTTTAAAAATTCTGTGGGTAGTAAATGTATCCTCTGTTATGGTACTCAGCAGTTTTAAGGAGTTTGTGCTCTCTAGCAGATAATCTTCTTAAACATCTCAGACTTAGATTTGAGTGAACAAAATGAGATCCTCATCCAGAGTCCCATCGGTCATTTAATGGGATGAGCTATGAACATTGTCGAGGCTTCCAAACCAAACATTGTCAGACCAAAGGAAACATAGGAAGCATTCTGTATTTGGCTTACATGTGAAACAGCAGTAAGCTAATGAAGGAATATGTGGGTACAGCTCTCCGTGCTGAAGGTTGCCAGAAGTCTGTCAGTGTGTCATTTGTACCTTGAGCGTCCAAGGTAAGGAGGAGCGTGGGAGCATCACGAACAGCAAACAGTTGGGTGAGCTCCTCTGCTTAGGGGCTGTATTCTAGCTTGTGATCTTTAAAGATGTACAGAAATGTGCCACGTTTTTAAAAAGCAGTAGGATATGCTGCATTTAGTTTGATAACCATTTTTGGTGTCAGGGGACCCAAAGCATTGAGGTTCACTAACCGATCTCACTGAAACATCAATAAGATGTAGAATTTTGTACTCTAACGTTTTCTTCCTCTTGTCATGCCTTGCCAATAGCATTCTGGCTGATTATTTATCCTCCTTGCATTTCTACCAGTTTCTGGAGGATTTTTCTATTTTTTTCACTGTTTCCTACAGTGCTTCTGAAATCCTACAACAGATAGGAGTAAAGAAGCTGTGTGAGTAAGGAGATTAATTAGGAGCTAATGTTGAGCAGGTAAACGTGTTAAACTGTACTTTTTGTCTATTTTTTGATAATAAATTTTCGCATTGTGAAATACCAGACCTCATGCGGGAGGACTCCTTTCTTAAATAAAATATTATATTTGGAGCATCCTTGAAAGTAGCAACCTCAAATTTCGTTTCTTCATCACCATCCAGTGCTTCTGGAGGAGCACGCTGCAAGTGCAGGAATGTGGCTGGCTGGCTGCTCTCCCTGTCTTCCAATATGAAGCAATATCTGAGAAGGACAGCTCCACTTTGCTACCCCGGACCGTAACACGAGGAGCGTCTCACCTCAATGCCTGATCAAATTGCCAAATACCTTCTCACCCTGACTTCTGTTCAAAATGAAACTTTCCGGTCACTACAGTGAGGTCTTGCCTGAAGACGTCAGCACGTTAGCATTCTGAAACCTCCAAAAATCACTTTTGTGCTGCTGTGTTTTGCTTGCTGTTCTTGTTATCCTGGTGTATTTGCCAGTGGATTGACAAAATATGTTCATGTGTTAGCAGATTGGGTCCTTTCCTTACTGCATCACGTAGCAGTGCAGAACCAGAATGCAGGCAAACACGGGCATTTTTGTCAGACAAGGCACAGTGCCTACCTCTGCTCAGGGCAGGCCTGCATTTGCCACTGTTGAGAGGGCATGTATTTAACCAGCGAGGAGTGGGGCAGTGTCTGAGCTGGAAGGGGTCCTGCAGGGCGGTGATGTCCCATCAACACGTTGTGAGCTGGTCTTGCAGAGCACGGCTGCCCTTCACCCTCAGCCTGGTCAAAGCTGCAGTGGTGGCTGAGCCGCTGCTGCAGGGTGATGGGTTGTCTTCTGGCTACCTCTGTGCTCTGGAGGTGAAATGAAGGATGTTCCCTGCAACTTGTTCTAGGTGCCCTACTACCAGCTGGTGCACTTCAGGGCTTCTTGCTCCTGCCACAGCGTTGATGGGAGGGGGTCTGTTGCCTGGATCTCCTTCCTCAGACGGAGACTGGCCAAGAGATCACTGGAAGGCTTTGGGATTCTGCAAGTATCCCCGCTTTTGCGCAGAAATTATTCAGATTTTTTTCAGCTGGATCATATCCCTGATGGGAGTCCCCTCCTGGCAGTGGACCAAGAATAAGTGGCTGGGTAACGGTGGGATTATTTTTGGTAACAGTACTTGAATGCCCATGCATGACCTTCCTGATTTACAGCAGGAGGCGGCTCAGATACCGGAGCCTACAAGGCTGAAGGCTGGCGTGGTAGCTTTATGAAATCTATGAATGCTGAGGAGACTAAACTGTTGTGTGATATGATAGCGCAATTCATGTCTTGAGTAGACATTGGTGTAGTTAAACAGATTTAAATAAAGCATAAAACAGTCTAATTTAAATATTGTTCTCATTTTTTCTTCATAATGCATCAAAAATAATAATCAGGCTAGAGCTTTCCACGACGCTACGCCTGTCTCTGCTGGCAGCCTCTGCAGCACTGGTGTGTCACCGAGTGCCTTACCTCGATTTGCTCCACAGGGCACCTTGATGTCACTTCATCTGTCCACCAGTCTGTTGCTTGTACTTCAACCCATGGGCGTGTTGACATTGGATAGAATGCAGCTGAGGGCCAAGAGTGTTCTGGGCAGCGAGCTGGCTGGGCTGAGCTTTAAACTAGGTTTGATGGGGAAAGGGAATGTACTGCTGAGAAGGGCCAGGGAATGTACTGCTGAGAAGGGCCAGGGAATGTACTGCTGAGAAGGGCAAGCATCACCTCAGGAAGCAGCGGGGGAAAAGCTCAGATGAGGTGCCTTCCCACTGTGGCCTAATGGGAATCGCAGAAACACGGTGGGATGAATCACAAAGTGGGAACACAGCAGCTGAGGCCTACAAGCTTTTTAGAAGGGACAGGCAGGGCAGGAGGGGTGGGAAGCTGTCCCCTGTGTTAAGGAGTGGGCAGATTGCCTGGAAGAGCTGCCTATGAGAAACAGCCATGAGCAGGTGTAGATGTTTGGTGGTCGGGGCCTGTGACAGGCCCACTGATCAAGGGGAGCCTGCTGATGAGGCCTTCTTGCTTCAGCTACTAGAGGCATTGTGCTCACAGACTCTCATTGTGATGGGGGATTTCAGCCACCCGAATGTCTGCTGGGGAAGCAACATGGTAAGCTGCAAGTGATCCAGGGCGTTCCTGGAGTGCATTGAGGACAGCTCCCAGGTCCAGGCATTAGGCAAACCGAGCACAAGTGAAGCGTTCCTGGAGCTTGCGCTCCCTAATGCAGAGGAGCTCTTCTAAGACTGGAGGCAGCCTGGGCTGGAGTGACCATGCCCTGGTTGAATTTGTGATCTCGAGGAACACGGACCTGGAGAAGAGCAGGACTCTGAACTTCAGGAGAGCGAACTCCCAGCTAATTAGGGAATTACTGGATGAGATCCCCTGGGAAGCACCCAACCCACGGCAGGGGAGGGGTGGGGGCTGCGGGGTCCCTTCCAATCCAACCATTCTGTGAAACCTGTGAAACACCACGATGCTAAAACATGAAATGCCTCCGCTATGGGAGTCCAAGACAAGGATCCACCCCTGGCAGGGGTTATGTAAACATCAGCACGTATTTCAGGCATTCACTATTACAATGCATGCTCTCACTTGTGCAGTCAGTTTTACCACCTTTACCCCTGTGTACTGCATGGTCGGAGCTGACCCTTGCAAGGAACAAGCACAGCGACCAGCTGTGCAGCCACCGACTGCTTGTGCAGTGGTGCTGCTCTGCACTTGTTCTGTGCTGTGCTCTGGTAGGTAAGGACTCTGTTCCTCCATCTGCCAGCATGTGATGAATGAGGAAATCCCATTTCCTCCACAGCAGAGCTAGTGGGAGTTTCCCTGTTTCACACCAGTACCATCAGCTGAATAAACACCAAAGCAGGTCGTGTAAAGGTACCTCACATGTGAGTGTCTACCAATCATGCTGGCCTTTAGAATGATCCTTGTTCTTAGCCCTTAGGTACTGCCTGGAAAGATGCTCAGACAAGGGCCTGGCGTCCCAGCACAGCTGCTCTGCAAGTTATCACCCTGTTTGTTATTCAGGTGCTGCCATAAAGTTTGGGCTAACGCACTGGTACAGACTGAGTCTTACTGCACAAAGTAACCCTGTTAGGAGATGTGTGCCTCCGAGGGCCTGGAGAAGCCCACGTGTGCTGTGATGTCACGAATTCAGCTCTGGACAGTTGTGCTCATACTTCCATCCAAACCCTGAGGTTTCAGACAGGGGTGGACAGACAGGGCTAACATTTTTGAACGGGCAGCTTGGAAGTATTTTCAGAAAGCAAAATCTTCTTATTAGAAGGACAGGGTGACAATTTCCATGCCTTCCAGAGCAAAATGATCCATCCACAACTGCAGAAGGTGCTGCTGTTGAGGAAATTCCATGGCACAGAACCTGCAATGTGCTTGGCCTGCTCAGGCAGTCTGCTTGCAGCTCTGTGTGTACTTCCTGGCACACATGGAGAATTGGTGCTGGTGTTCGCATAGCAGCTCTCTTGCACTGAGCTGTTCCTCATCTCCTTAGGGGTCACAATAACCTTTGGAATGCTCTGTCAGCATCCTGAAGTATTGCAGTAACTGCACAGATACCAGAAGCTTTATGGTAAAAAGCAGCAAGCCTCAGAAATCACACAGGCCAACAAACTCACAGACTCTTGCTCATCTGACACAGCAAAAGTTTTCAGCATCCAAGTAAATCCTGACGATTTCTGATACATCATCTGGAAAGTTTCCACCCTCCGAAGTGCCCAGAAACGTTTCCTTTCTGATTTCCAGCAGCTACAAACCATTCCATGTCGGGCAGAGGTTTGGGCAGAGGGGTCCCCATGTCTCACTGGGTTTGGTGCACAGTGCGGAGCAGGATGCAGGGCTCATGGATCCAGCCATTCCCCTGATGCCTTTATCAAACACAGGCAAATTTACAGCTTCTGCAGCCTTATGTGATTGCTTTGTGCGCACAAACCACACTGCTTCAGCAGTTAATTCGGAGTCTTCAGCAAACTGCCCTTCTGTCCAGGGAAGGTTGTTTTTCTTAGATAAGCAAGACATCTGGAGCCTGAAAGCAGAATCTCAACATTGCACAGGCTGAGGGGTGGTACCTTGTACCCCCTGGGGTTGGTAATATAGGTACTATAACAAGGTCGACTTGATCATTAGAAACTTAGTCAAGCACTGATCTTTTGTAAATAATTTCTTGTTCAAAGATGGGACCTGACCCACTTAGCACATGACTTTTTGCACCTCCCAGTGGAACTCATGACCACCAAAGACCCTTTGCAAGAGCCCTATTTTAACACAGCGCATGCACAGTATTTAATATGTATGGCAATTCTAGGAATAGGTGGGCACTTGGTGGGAGTTGTATGAAAATTCACATGTTGGATGTATATCCATGTGCTTTAGCTCCTGGGTACACACGTTAGGTGGAGTGATCGCCCATGCATCTGGAGCTATGATAAGGAACGCCTGCTCCTTCGTGCTATGTTGGTGTTATGGAGCCTCATTCACTTTGCCCCACTCTCTGGGGCATGAAGCGTAGGTCTTTCTGTAACTAGCCAGCATTGATAACCTCCATCGCTGTGATGTGTGGGTACAGCAATTTCAGTGCATTCAAAGTCCTGTGTAACACCAAACACCCACAGCAAAGTAAATTCCATGTTAAACATCAAAACCTCCCTGCAGAGCTATCTAGAAGAGCTTGGTCAGTGTGCTGCTGGGCTTTGACAGGTACTGGCCAGGGAAGAGAGGAGGTGAGTGACACAGATGAATAGGTACCAGAAGAAAAGAATTCAAGCAGACCTGCTCTCATCCTCATACGTGTGTCACAGATGAGGAAAATGAAAGCATGTTCACAGATGTGGCCAGCTGGGAGCCAGGGACAGGACCAACCTCTGCTGGGCCCCAGTGGAAGCACAGACACTTTGCACTTCACAACTGGGTGGCTGTGTGCAGGGAACACACTTTGCTGCTGGCTTCAGCAGGCAGTGTTCCTGCACATCCATGGGGCCAGATGGACTGCACCTACAGAGCTCAGGGAGTTAGCAGATGTGGTTGCCAGGCTGCCCTCCATCATCTTTCGACAGTCCTGGCTAACAGGGAATGTCCCAGTTGACTGGAGACTAGCAAACGTGACTCCCATCTTCAAGAAGGGCTGGAAAGATGATCCTGGTAGCTATAGACCGGTCAGTCTCACCTCGGTGCCAGGAAAGGTTATGGAACAGATAATCTCAGGATACATCGTGGATCAGTTAAAGGTCAACCAGGGGATCAGGCCCAGTCAGCATGGGTTCATCAATGGTAGATCCTGTTTGACAAACCTGATTTCATTCTATGACAAGGTGACCTGCTTAGTGGATGAAGGCAAGGCTGTTGATGTGGTCTACCTGGACTTCAGTAAGGCCTTTGACACTGTCCCCCACAGCATCCCTGTGGAGAAGCTGGCTGCCCATGGTTTGGATGGGCTCTGCTGGGTGAAACACTGGCTGGATGGCTGGGCCCAAACAGTTGTGATCAATGGAGTTAAATCCAGTTGGTGGCCAGTCACGAGCGGTGTCGGTGTCCCCCACGGCTTGGTGCTGGGGCCTCTTCTATTCAACATCTTTATCAATGATCTTGATGAGGGGATTGAATGCACCCTCAGAAAGTTCGCGGATGACACCAAGTTGGGAAGGAGTGTTGATCTGCCAGAGGGTAGAAAGGCTTTACAGAGGGACCTGGATAGACTGCATCGATGGGCCAAGGTAAACTGTATGAGTTTCAACAGGGCCAAGTGTCAGGTCCTGCATTTTGGTCACAACAACCCCAGGCAAGAATATGTCCTGTGAGGAGAGACTGAAGGAACTGGGGCTGTTTAGTCTGGGGAAGAGGAGGCTGAGGGGAGACCTGATTGCTCTCTTCAAATACCTGAAAGGTGATTGCAGTGAGAGCGGGGCTGGTCTCTTCTCAGTGGTGACAGGACAAGGGGAAATGGCCTCAAGTTGCACCAGGGGAGGTTTAGGTTGGATATCAGTAAAAGCTTCTTTCCAGAAAGGGTTGTTAAGCACTGGAACAGACTCCCCAGGGAGGTGGTGGAGTCACCACCCCTGAATGTGTTTAAAAACCATTTGGATGTGGTGCTCGGGGACATGATTTAGTGGTGGGTTGTTAGAGTTAGGGCAGGATGGTTAGGTTGCAGTTGGACTTGATGATCTTGAAGGTCTTTTCCAACCTGAGCAATTCTATGCTTCTATGATCACATCGTTTTTGTTCCAAAATGCTAGCAGCGCTCCCACCCTTTGCTGCACAGGGACATTTGCAAAGGAACCCAAAAATGCTATCCCGCAGGAGCAGCAGCATAGAGCTCTCTGATGGAGGCTGGAGGTGGCAATGATGTGCCATGACAAGCAGTGACAGTGTCCCCAGCTGGACTTGATGATCTTAGAGGTCTATTCCTACATTAATGATTCTGTGATGCTGAAATTCTGGCTGATAGTGTATCCAGCTGCGGAACCCACAGTGCTGTTGTCTTCTGGGGCCCAGACTCATGCTGCTGTCTTCCCAAACCAGCCAGTGGGAGCCTGATGCAGCCTAATGCTGCTTATGTTCCTCCTTAGCCAAATGGGCTAAAAATTAGGATGTGCATAATGCAGCACCAAAAACAAGACCCCTTTATTCAAAGCTGCATATGACACATTGGGAAACCGCAGCACAAGGTCTTTCACTGTAGACAGTTTGCATTATTTTACTGTTACCTAGCTCTCTGCCATGGTTTTGGCTGGGATAGAATTACGCTTCTTTGCAGAGGCTTGTATGATGCCGTGCTTTGAGTTTTTGATGACAACAATGTTGACATCATGTGGTGATGTCACAGCAGTCACAGAGCAGTGCTGCACAGAGCCAAGGTCATTTCAGCTTCCCATACTGCCCTGCCAGGGAAGGCCTGGAGGGCACAAGGAGCTGGGAGGGCACAGAGCTGGGACCATCAACCCCACCTGGCCAAAGGGGTATTCTGTTCCCTACAGCACTGTGCTGGGCAGGGAGAGCTGGGGGAAAGGAGGAGGAAGCTGCGGGATGCTCGGAGCTGTGACATTTGTCTGCCCAAGTTCCCGTTAGGCGTGGTGAGGCCTGCTCACCTGGAGGGGGCTAACCATCCCCTGCCAATGGGTAGGAGTGAGGAATTCCTTGCTATGCTCTGCGCGTGCTCATGGCTTTTTACCTTTCCAGTCCTCTCCCCAACCCTCCTGGCAGTGGGTGTGCAGCTGGGTGGTACTTGGCTGACTGCCGGGGTTAAACCGCAGCACTCCTCTCCCCTGCCACAAACTCAGTTTGTCATACGGGCATTTAAAGTGAGGTTTTGTCTACTCACGTTTCCCTGGAACTAGGGCATTCGAAAAATGCTAAGACTCAAATAGCTCAGCACTATCAGCACCTGGCTGCCCTGAAGCCAAGCTGCGAGGCAAGCGCGCTCACTGACAAACACAGCTCCCTCAACGAGCTCCTGGAAGGGATGCAGAACCGCTCTGCCATCCTTCTTGGGGTGCCAGCAGGCAAAGGAGGAACGCCGCCGTGGACACCCAGCACACACGTTCAGCGTGAGATTCCCAAGGAGCTGTTTGTAAATGCATGCTGAAATCCTCCTTCCAGTGCCACACAATGACACAGTGTCTCAGCCACCATTTGTTTCTCTAAAGGAAACAGGGTCATCTTGGTACACTCCCCTCAAAAAGGGCATGCAAAGGCGCAGCCTGGGCAGGGTGCTGCTGTGGGCAGGAGAGCGGCACTCCAGTCCCCATGTATGGGTGGGACAGGCTACAGCACAGCAAACCCCCAGATCCCTGAAATGTGCTCACCAGTGCTTCTCCTGAGACTTGCAATCTGCTCACTTCTTCTGTTGCACTAACACATGCCATCCCAAGTCCGAACAAAAACCAAGGCAGGAATTACAGGGGGCAGGAGAACTTCCCCCTCCTGGAGGAGGCTCAGGGGGGACATTATTGCTCCCACCTGAAAGGACATCATGGCGAGTTGGGGGTTGGCCTCTGCTCCCAGCTAACAGTGATGGGATGAGAGGTGATGGCCTCAAGCTGTGCCAGGGGAGGTTCAGGCCGGACACTGTTAGGAAAAACTTCTCAGAAAAAGTGATCAAGCATTGGCACAGGCTGCCCAGGGAGGTGCTGGGGTCACCGTCACAGGAGGTGCTCAAGAACTCTGTAGATGTGTCACTGAGGGACCTGCTCAGTGGGCAGGGTGGAGGTGGGCTGGGTTGGACTTGGGGACCTTAGGGTCTTTTCCCACCTTAACAATTCTCTGATGCTACAATTCTGGATGAGAGCTGAGAGCTCCAGTACAGAGCTGAGGGGCTGTCTCACACTCACCTGAAGCGCCAGCATCTATCTTCCCCACTTACAAGCACTTGTGATGCCAGTGCCTGGAGGCATCTCCTTCCCAAGTGAAAGGCACACACCACTGTCACTGCTTCTGTTTAATAGCTACAGTGCAGTTCTCTCACTGTGGATGCTCTTGACTCTTCAGCTGCACAGCAGGGGCACAGGACCCATCTGCCCACTCCCCCAGGCTGGTGCGTGATGCCGCGTCCCGCTCGGGGACCTGGGGGTGATGCAGGCCCCAGCCCTCACAGCAGCAGCTCATGGGGCATAGGCTCTCCCCGCAGGCCGGCCAGCAGGTTGTCAGCAGCCAGCACTGCCATGGTGCTCCGCGTGGCATAGGTGGCACTCCCGATGTGTGGCAGGATAACTGCGGGGACAGAAAGGGTCACGGCGTGGCCCCACGCTCACCGCCCTCACGCTGCTTCCCATTGCCCCACGCCCCCAGGGGTCTTCCCAAGGGGTTTGCAAGCAGGGCCCTCCATCAGCTGCCTTGATGCGAGGAGCTGGGAATGAGCATGGTGCTGCCAAGCACATCTGAGGAATGACCCAATGTAACTCATCTACGGGTGAAGGGTGGCAGGCAGCAGCACTTATCCTTTCTGTATTCAGACTTGGTACTTAGCTTCCTGCATGGACATAGTTGGTGGCAGATGGCAGAGAAACATGCAGAAATTCTCACACTGCAGCCTCATTACTGCACTCCTCAGCGTGGACACTGCACTTTCCTACAGGCACAAACTGAAGCCTGAGAACTGTTCAGAACACTGGGATTTGCAGGCTCCTGGGTGTGATGGAAAGGTACCTGTGACAGCAAACAGCCCCTACAGACTGCAGAGCTAGGGCACAGTCAGGGCAGGGATTTTTATCCACCTGTTTGACAAAGCCCACACAAACACAGAACAGGTGAGGGTGGCAGGGACCTCGGAGCCATGTGCCCCAACCCCTATCCTAGCAGACACCCAGGGTGTGCTGTCCAGGCCCAAACCCGGGCAGCTTTTGGTGATCCCTGAGGACAGAGATCTCCACAACCTCTCTGGGCAACCCGTGCCAGTGCCCTCTCACCAGCAAAACGCAACCCACTCCTTGTAGGTAATATTAAGAACCATGTCAATGCTGCTTTAACAGTACATGATCAGAACATTAGCAATCACTGGGTACTTGCCCAAGGTGTGGAGAAAAGCCTGCACTGCAGACTCTGCCCATTTTATAACTGACAGCACCTACGGGGAGTGCAGAAACACAAATACCTGACACTCTGCTGGCTGCGGGGGGAAAGGCTCTGTATAAATTGTGGCGACATGTAGGTCGTTTCTTCCACAACACCTGAGAACCAGGCAAGAGTTCTCTGCTCATTGTGGAAGTAATGTCACCACTCCCTCCTCCTGCACTTATCCTGTTCTGTTCCAGACACTGACATTATTTGGCAGTTTGGAGTAGAAAATGACAGAGTTTCAGAATCATCAAAATCACGTTTCTATCCTAAAACTCCCCAAAAACATACGTATTTGTCTTGCTTGGGGTTGTTCCAGAGCTTTAAGTTCTCTGAAGTACTGAAAACATTTCCATAAAGTCTATCTTTCTATAATTTCCTGCATGATCTACTATGGGACCTAAACAGCTGAAACAGTTTTTAATAGAAGACAATCACAGCAAACGTAGATTTCAGCAAAGCCTTTGACTCTGTCTCCCACAGCATTCTCCTGGAGATGCTGCAGCCCGTGGCTGGGACAGGTGCACTCTGTGGTGGGTAAAGGACCTGGCTGGACGGCTGGGACCAGAGAATGGTGGCAAACTGAGTTAAATCCAGTGCCCTGTCACCAGTGGTGCTCTCCAGGAGTCGGTGCTGGGGCCTGTCCTGTTCAATATCTTTGCTAATGACCTGGACGAGGGCACTGAGAGCACCCTCAGTAAGTTTGCAGACGACACCAAGCTGGCAGGAAGTGTCGATCTGCCTGGGGGTAGAGAGGCCCTACAGAGAGATCTGGACAGGCTGGATCTCTGGGCTGAAGCCAATGGGATGAGGTTCAATGAGACCAAGTGCCGGGTCCTGCACTTGGGCCGCAACAACCCCAGGCAGCGCTACAGGGCTGGGGCAGAGTGGCTGGCAAGCTGCATGGAAGAAAAGGATCTGGAGGTGTTAGCTGACATTCAGCTGAAGATGAGCCAGCAGAGTGCCCAGGTGGCCAAGAAGGCCAATGGCATCCTGGCTTGGATCAGAAGTAGCATGGCCAGCAGGAGCAGGGAGCTGAGCATCCCTCTGTACTCAGCCCTGGTGAGGCCACAGCTTGAGTGCAGTGTTGAGTGTTGGGCCCCTCACTACAAGAAGGACATGGAGGTCCTGAAGCGTGTCCAGAGAAGGGCAGTGAAGCTCTCAGCACAGACCTATGGGGAGCAGCAGAGAAGAGTGGAGTGGCTTGATCTGAGGAGGCTCAAGGGAGACCACATCACAGTCTACAACTCCCAGAAAGGAGGTTGTAACAAGGTGGGAGTTGGCCTGTGCTCTCAGGTAACAGCAACAGGATGAGAGATGATGGCCTCAAGTTGTGCCAGAGGAGGTTCTGGTTGGAAATTAGGAAAAACTTCTCAGAAATGAAGTGGAACAGGTTGCGCAGGGAGGTGGTAGTCACCTTCCCTGGAAGTGTTCAAAAAGCATGGAGATGTGGGACTGAGTGACATGGTTTGGTGGGGATGGTGGGGATGGGTTGATGGAGGTGGTGACCTTAGAGGTCTCTTCTAACCTTAATGATTGTGTGATTCTACCATTCCAGAAATGGACACTCAGTCATGGGCAAGTCCACATCTTCATCCTGACCTCCCAATAATTTTTTTACTGAAGAGATTTCTCCTTATCCCGAAATGTCCCTTCTTGACAGAGGCATCTTGCTGCCTTCTGCACCCTCACACTGAATTTTCAGAGGAAGGCACACACATTGGGTTTCACTCTTAGGCTGCAGCATGACCAAACTAAGCACTTGGGTGCACAAGAGGATGTTGTCCATTGGCTTCAGAGCAGAGCAGGTGCCCGGATGAAGTGTGGACAGCTAGGTAGGAACAACCATCCTGCCATGTTAACAGCAACAAAGCTGCAATCAGAGCTACTTTTTGCTTAGAAACCAGTGTTTCCTCTGTGTTCCATTTCTGCCTGTTTTCTGCCTCCAGGTCTGCTCATATTAAATTCCTTCATGAATTCCAGCCCAGCTTATGGAATGCTGATCCATCTAAAAGATGTTAAAAGACAAGCCAATCTCAATTGCGTTCTGGACTATTAAAATATCCACCAAGCTTACTTTAGATGGCTTTGATAAGGTCTTTTAACAGCTCTCCACACTGCACAACTGTTACCTAGAAGCTGCTTGAATACAGGATTTTCCTTTCTGCGACAAACACTGAAGCTCCGGTTCACCACCTGCAGGCCCCCAGGGAAATCAGGCAGCAGGTCCTCTGCCTGGATAGCAGGGGTGGCTCTCCATGCAGGAGGGGGCAGCGGGGGGACAGGGGCGGCCAAACACGCCACTTACCACAGTTCCTGAGTTTGAGCAGGGGGTGGTCGGTGGGCAGTGGCTCCGGCGTTGTGACATCCAGGCCTGCAGCTGCAATCTGGCCGCTGACTAACGCATCATACAAATCTTCCTGGTTCACCACAGCCCCCCTGGAAAAAACAGGGAGATGGGCTCACACAACTCCCAGGTGGTCAAGCAAGTCCCCGCAGTCATCCACACATCCATCCCACTGGGGCTGGACACGGGGCCCGGGGTGGGGACAGCGCCTGCACCCCCCAGCCAACTCGTCCTGACTCTGCCTGCATCCCAGAAACCCTCGCGATGGAGGGGGTGGGCTGCAGGGTGGGCAAGTGGCCCTTCTGGCTGCACCACGCTGGTCGCACAGGCTGCCTGGACTCACAAAGCACATCTGACAGCTGGCTCTGAACCACAGCCATCAGCAGGGTGCCACAAGGCTGGGCTGCTGTCACCTGCTCGTGTTGATGAACACAGAAGTCTTCTTCATCCTGCTGAAGAAATTCTTGTTGCACATTCCCTGCGTGTCAGGAGTCAAAGCACACGTCACGACGACAAAGTCCGACTCTTGGGCCAGCTTTGTGAGTGGGACTGAGAAGAGAAACACAGGTCACAGCTCTGCTCACAGGCATCACCAGGATGCCTCTGCAGCCCTTCTAACACAACGGGGGCACCACCGAGAGAATGCTGCCCCGCAGAGGCTTTGCCAACCTTCTTCTGCAGATGGAGAGACACGAGGTCAGGGAAACACCAAAACTGCAGAGAGATACTGCTGCAGATAAAATTATAGTGCTTTGTTTTTACATTAGAATTTATCCAAAGTGAAATCTAACAATGCTTCAGTTGTCTGCCCCACAGTGGGGCTCAAATTGTTTTTCATGCCCAGACAACAAAATACTGCAGTAACAGCTTATACCAACAGTAAATCTGCTTCTCCAGTACCGGTACTGACTCATGCAACTTGCGCCAGAGGACAACGGCTTCCTCTGAGCAGTGCAAAAGACAAGGAGCAGAACGTGCTCTAGCAGTGACTAGGCAACAAGAGTACAAACTGGAAATGTGCAGGCTGTGGACAGAAAAATGAGCACTTGGTGCAGGATTTGGGGCTCCAGCAGGCCTGTAGAGAAGTGCTGTATCCTAGCTGAGATACTCTTAGGCTCTGCCGGACGGCAACGTCCACTTTAGAGCAGCAGGTTAAAGCCTGTGTTTGCTTCCAGCAACCAACATGTGATCGGTCTGAGCCCACCCCCACCCAGCTGGGGCACGCTGCAGTATCTGATGGCATCAACCATCAGGCTCTTGTGGTTCAGCCCAGATATACTATGCACCCTGCTCAGCACCTACACCCCTTGCGACTCACGCGCTCCAGGTGGCATCTCCCACAGCTACACCAGACGTGCTGCTTCCTGCCCTGCAATTGAGGACTGACCATTTGTCTTCTTTCTTTCATTTTTCTTACCAAACTCAGCTTGAAACTCTGCAGCACTCTCTGGTTTCGGGTGACTTCCAGTGTACAAAAAGTTCTTGACCCCAAATGGCTTCAGACGGCGGGCAACCGCCTGCCCTAGAAACGAGAGAGAAGCAGCTGTGCACCTTCCAGCGTGCAGGTGGTTCAGCTGGAAGCCCAGCAGCACATGGAACGTGTATCTTGCCCAAGGGCCCCTGCGGTGTCCCCAGCCAGGACTGCTCCTGCAAGGCTGCTTTGTGCGGTACGTGTCCTGTGTGGGGTGGATGCCTTCTGCAGCTCCTCAAGGGAGCGGATGCTCAGCCCTGGGATGTCAAACCTGAAGCCACTCTAGGCAGCAAGCCAAAACGTGAGGAAAGAAAGACCAACCTACTGACAAAGTCAACAGCCGAACGGGTGCCAAGCAGATTGTCTTGTACTTTGTCAAGCTTTCTGTTTGTTTAACTGAAAACCAAGAGGCCAATGTCCAGTTTGCTATAGCATTTGGGTATGGTGGATGCATGTGAATGAGCAAAGTTTTAAGGGTTACGCCTGATGGATCAAGAGCTGCTCAGAGCAGCTCCACCAAGCTTCCTTGCTGTTCTATTAGATTCTAAATAAGTGAGCACAGGGGACAAACCTTGGCTGAAGCAGCCTGCTGTCAGCAGCAGCACACACACCTGGTGCAGGATGCGCACTTACCTATTCTTCCCAGACCTATGATGCCCACTGTACTACCAGACAGCCCGTAGCCACACATCCACAAGGGCTTCCAGGTTGTCCAGCCACCGCTAGCAGAGCGAGAAGGAAACTGATGTTAAGGAAGCAGCAGGGGAAGGCCTGCCTCAAAACCCAGGACTTGGGCAAGAAAATCACAAAGCACAACGCTGCAGAAGGCGAACGCCTCTGCCACTGATGGGTGATGTGCACCCTGCTTCAAGCCAACTCTGTGGTCTGCCAGAGTCTGCTCTAACTGCAGGTGTGCAGCAGCAGCCTCGGGACTGGCTGAACTGACATGCTGCTGAGCACAGTGCTGGGACAACTGCTGAGCAGTGAACTCTGCCCATACTCCCAAGAGCCCAGAGAGGCCTCAGTGGCTCTCAGCCACTTATCATCTATGTACAGCATGCACAGAGGTGCTCGGAGGAGGCTTCTGCCCCTTTGGCAGCCCTTGAACATGTCACCACACCACAGGACTGCTGTGGACTCTGTGTTAGCCTGCACGATTTTCAGTGCCAGCATGGTGTAACTCTGGCTTCAGCCCCCCCCATTTGTCGGGCTTCAGGCGCATCCTCCCGCAGTGCCCGACTCTCCGGAGCCCCGCTCCAGCAGCTGCACGTACTCACGTCTTCACCTCCCCGACCGCCTCCGGCAGCCGCCGGCACGTGGCGAGGAGCAGGGCCACGGAGAGCTCCGCGGTGGCATCGGTCAGGACGTCGGGGGTGTACCCCACGCGGATGCCCCTGGAAGGAAAGCACCGGGCTCAGCTCCCCGAGGTCAGCGCTGCCGACCCTAGCATGCAACCCCCCCGCTTCCGAGGCAGCCGCCGGAGCGACAACCCCTAGGAGGGTACGCTACCACGGAGGGACTCATCCTGAGCCCTGCCAGCTGGGTTCACTCCAGCACAAGGGCACAAACCCCTTTCGGCACCAAGCCCTGGGTTCCAGCGCACGGACCGCAGCCCCCTCCCCCTCCCCGGCCGGACAGCCGCAGCCCGCGGCGCGGTCACGGGGCCGCGCGCACCCGACGCGGACGCGCGGACAGAGGTTACCGCTTCTTGATCTCGTCCAGGGCGAGGTGGTCGAACCCCACGGACATGGTGCTGATGACTTTCAGGCTGGGCCCTGCAAAACACCGCTCCCACCACCCCGCCGCACGTCAGCTTCGCACCGATCCGCCGCCCCCCGCCCAGACCCGGCCCGGGGCCGCGCACCCACCCGCGGCGTCCAGCACCTCGCGGTCGATGCGGTCGGACAGGAGGCACAGCAGCCCCTCCTTGCCCGCCACCCCCGCCAGCAGCTCGCGCCGCGGGACGGGCTCCTCCGAGTCCCACTGCTGCACAAGGCACCTGCGGGACACGGCCGTCAGCGGGGCCGGGCTCCGTCCGGCGGCATCCCCGGCCCGGCCCGGCCCGGCACGGCGCTCACCCCGCCGCTTCCGAGAGGACCCGCAGCCCCTCGGCCGGGATCCGCCGCGTCACGAACACCGCCATGGCCCGGCGCATGCCGCCCCGCAGCGCCCCCGCACGGCCCGCGGGGAGCGGGGAGGAGCCTCGGCGAGCGGCGGGGGAAGCGGGGGAAGGTAGGGGCTCGTCGTCCCTCGGGGGATGCGGGGCGTGGGAGCGCCCGTGGCTTGCTGGCCAAGTTTCGGACCGCGCTCCGGAAACAGAGCCCTGAGGAGGCTGGATTTGGTTAAGAAGCCGTCGCTGGGATTTCCAGTGGAAAACAAACCCTCAAAGAATGCCCGGGGCGGCGGAAACGTCGGAGGTGCTGTTTCTGTAGCGTGCTGATGGTGCGAATGCAAACGTACGGAAGATCTCTGCTCTCGATTGATTGCGCAGCCCACGGAGAGGAGCAGAGATCAGTCTTACGAGCCCTCCGAGCCTCGCCGCAGCCGTGACGCGGTCACATCACCAAAGGTTGCTGCGCAGCCCGGCTGCCCGCGGCGCGCACACGGAGCGGCCGCGCAGCGCTGGAGGCGGTGCGGGCAGGGAGCTGCGCGCTGCCGCGTGCAGAGGGACGCAGCGCTGCCGGCCCGGCTGCAGCGGTGATGAGACGTCCACGGAGCAGAGCAAGCAGGAGGAAGAACAGAGCAGGCATGCAAGCACGCACTCGCGCATGTGTCTGTGTCTGCGTGTTTCCTTGGGCTCTGTTAGACTCTCAAATCCCTTGCTGCCTCCACGAGCACTAGTGCCCTCTCTGGAAGTTCTGAGGCTGCCACCAGCTGCTGCCCGTGCCGGCACTGAGCTCTGGCTTTGACCCCGCAGTGCTGTGACGATGTCCTTCATCCAGGAAGGACTCCTGGAAGTGCTGTACAATGTGCCGTGCCAGCCGACATCAGCACCTCACAGCACTGACCGGCACGGCTGGGCGCTGAGCCACCCACAACCAGGGTGCCACGGTCACCAGGTGGTGATGGCCTGCGCTGCTCTTGGTGCGCCCTGGGTGCGTCTCTGATCCTGCTCCAGCTGCTGGGCTCTGCTGCGCCACTTTGCTGCACTCACCCAGCCTGCTCCCGCACCCAGGCTGCCTGCTGAGCCACAGTCTTCCTCACTTCCAGTTCCCGAGGCAGCGTGCAAACACGGCTCTGCCATGCAGGAGGCACAGCGGGGCCGCAGGCTGCGCCCGGCCTGTACCTGTGTGTCCTAGCAGAGCACACCCGGCTCACAGCAGGGCCGGAACTGTTGGCTGAGCTGCAGCTCCAGCGTTCATCTCTTACAAGTCCTCCTGCCCAGATGCCTGAAGGACTCAGGACACGCCGGTCTGACATGCTGCCTGCACAGCAGGGCTGACCTGCTGCCTGCTGCCTGCATGGAGGGGGATTGCTGCCACCGGCAGGGCTTCTCCCCTCTTCACCTCCTTGGAAATACGAGCTGTCACTGCCTGATGGAGGCTTAGCAAGAGAGCTGGAGAGAGCCGGAGTGCGCGGCTGTCTGATCTCAATGGCTGTTTTGTAGTAAACCCAGAGAGCAGGGACTCGCAGTGCTTTTCTCTGGCACAAATCATCTGTACTGCGTGAGCTATCAGCTTATCTAACAAGTCTGTATTCTGCCGGTGGGATTTTCCTTTATCACGATGCACGCCTGCTCCTGCCGTCAGCATGCTGTCAGATTAGGCCAGCAGAGGCCATTGTACTTTTTCATAATTGCTTGAAATTTCATTGTACTATGTGGAGCTGAGTTATCATTAGCACTGACATCTCCCTCTCTTATCAGGTGAGAATTCGTGTCAGGAGCGTGCGCTGTCCAGCATATCCCTGCACTGCTGGTGCAGCAGCACGCCGCTTCCTTTCCCTTCCCCCTGCTGCTGATGGATGTGGTGTGTTGCTGCTTTGGGGTGCTGGGGGTAGGCACTGCCGACACCACGGCTCAATGCGTGCTGCACACATCCCTGCCCCGTGCCACACAGCCATAAGCAGTGCAGGAACCCTCTCCTTTCCTCTCCTTGGTTTTACTTGGATGCCATTCAGCCTAACGGGTCATTCTTCCTGTCCTGCGAGACAATCTGGACTGAGGTTCCCAGTCTCCTCTTCCTGCTTTTATAGCTGTACTGCATACAGGTATGTGTGTACACGCACACCGGCTGGAGCCGGCATCCTGCCTGCAGCTGGGCACCTGATCTGTGCATTCCGCTCTTCCTGTCCGTTCTGTGTCGGTCAGAACTGCTGACAGTTGCACCTCAGGGAGGCTCTGAAGCAAAACCTTTCTGAGAGCTAAAATGAGGGAGAGGGGCGGATGCCAAGTCCTCCTCTGAGCTGTGCTGGCAGACAGCGCAGCGAGGACTGTGCAGCACAGCCCACCAGCAACAGGACGCAGGGTCTGGCTGCTCCCTGCCCTGTTAGCCATAGGGCTAGAGCTGTTGCTCACAGGGCTGCACCGTCTGATCTCTTTGGCAGCAAAGGGGCACAAGCTCGGGATGCCAGCAGCTTGCTCTGTGAGCCGTGAGCAGGAGCAGGGTCACCAGGACCGCTGCGCTTGACGTGGCGGCTGTGAGAAGCAGGGCTGTGAGAAGGGTCAGATCATCAAAGCCTGCAGGTTAATTTGCTGTGCAGCTGCCTCTGGCACTGCTTGTCAGGTAGGCTGAGGGCTTTGAAGGGCTCCCCAGGGCCCTGCAGGGACAGTGGGGATGAGGCACGGCGCGAGGGCCCACAGAGGTGAGCTGGGAGAAAGAGCTCTTTGCGCCGTCACTCCTTCCTGATGCTGTCCTCATCTCTGGCGGCGGGAACAGGGGGTCCACAACAGGGCCCCGCAGTGAGATGCCTGGGCACTCCTCCGGCACCAGCAGCCACCTCTGCCACCTTCCCTCCACGCTGCACGCAGCGCCCTGTGCTTGGCACCTCCACGCACACACTGCCTGTCCCACAGGCAGACACAGCCCTCGCTGGGTCGCTTCACCAAACGCTTCCCGACTCCCCAGGACCAGGATGCCCGTGTTGCGGGGCAGGGAAGCAGGACCTGCGCGTGGGAGCACCCCACCTCCTCACCAGGCCAAGGCTGGGCTTCGCCGGCCCTGCAAACCCCATCCCATCCCAATCTGAGCATTCCCTGCTGCCATCCCGACCCCTGGCACTCAGCCTTGGGGATCCTCTCCTCCATCTGTAAGAATCCATCCGCGTGCCAGGGGCAGTTACCTGCGGCGGGGCAGGGGAGAGGGGCTCCATGCAGCGCAGGAAACAAGCTGCAGCCGACAATGGAGCGTTCGGAGCAAAGAGAGAGCAGCAGGCAGATGGCATGAATATTAGTGCATGGAAATGACGAACACTCTGAGAATTTCCCAGCGCACTCCTGGCTGGCTTGGGCCCGCTTTTATAATTAATTTATGGAAAGCACCTAAGTTGGGAATAAACACCATCTCACAAATCCCTGCTAATCTCCGCCTGTATTTTGGAGCGATACCCTGAAGGTATAGTTTCTTACAATGATTAAACTGTTTTCCTTTTCAGAATTAAAAAGGGTTTTTTTCATGCGATTGAACAGAGCATTAGTGGTCAGAACCAAACGCAGACCTCTTTTAGATGCAATCCATTGTTGTGAATGCCCGGATGGGGCATTTCTCCCCCAGGCTGCCGGATGCCAAATCTGTCACTGTTTCCATTTTGGATTCATGTATTTTAAAGCAAAATGTGATTTGATGCGTTGTCAGTCACCTGATGGCTCAGAAGCACTCGGGCATTAGCATAAATCTGGGAACTTCCTTTAGAAAAGAGATGTAATTTTCATCGAGCTGTTGCTTCTCGTTGGTGATGGAAGCAAAACCCCCTCCCTTGGGCAGGATGTGCAGAACATGCCTGGGAAGATGTCTGCAGTGAGGATGTGGGATGCGTGCATGCCTCTGGGTCTCTGGGCTCATGCAAGCACTGCAGCACGCTGCTCTGCGCAGCTCTGCATGCCAGAGGAAGCCTGTAAAGACCCGAACTCAGCTCTGCATTTGGCTGCTGCCTGCATAGAGGCTCCTGCTGCTCCTCAGGGGCTTTCTGGTGGCTGCAGCAATGAGCTGGGGCTCCTCTGGCAGCGATAGCCAGGCGTCATCTGCAGACATAGGGTGTGCTCTGCAGTGTGCAGCGAAGAAGCAGCCTTTTTGTTACGTGCCTTATCAAGTCCTGACATGGAAATCAAGGTAGGAATTACCCAGGGCGCAACCTGTCCCTCTGATTTCGCCTTTGTGGCTCAGTCATGCATAGGAGAAGCCTTTTCCTTGTTCCCTCCAGCAGCATCTCCTTGTAATGGCTAATGGAAAAACATTGCAGCGGCGAAAGATTCTCTTACTCTCATAAACACAATGACAAGGCTAATCTGCAGCAGGAGCGGGTGCCCAGCCGCACGTCTCGGCTGAGTGCCTCCCTTGGATGTGTGCAGGCTGTGTGCACTGCCAGGCAGGTGTTGGGAGCAGGAGGCAGCCAGCGGCAAAGCCCAGGCCTGGGGTGCCCACTCCGTGGTGCTGCCTGTGTGTGCTCAGTTACAGCCTTACAGGAGCCACGTGGTTCTCCTCTATGCACAGGAGTGCTGGGTTTTAAGGTGTCTTTTCTGTTGCTTTGGGAAAAAGAGGAAGATCTGGTGTGCTCTTTGCTTCTGGAATACCACAGCTGTAATCAAAATGCTTTGGAAGGTGTTTCGTTCCTACCAGTAATAAATAGTTTTGACTGTTTTGCCCCCTTAATTGCATGTTAGTTAAATGGATATTTTTACAACATGCATATTCTCTCACCTGCGGTTCACTAACCTGACACTTAAATGCATATTTAAATGTGCATTAAACCCTTTAATGCACAGTAATTATTTGGTAGAAAGAAAAGACACTTTCTGCGAAATCCCTTTCTGGGGACCAGATGTCCAGGTGTGCAGCACAGCACTGACTCTGGGGGCAAGGCTGCCCGCTCCGCGAGGCACTGTGTGTGCAGCTGTGGCTCTGAGTGCTGACATGTACTTGGTGCAACAGCATGAGCTGCCTGGGAAGTGGCCAGGGAACTTGCTCAGGTTCCTTTTTCCCTCCAGACCTGAGAAAATTTTCAGACGCCAGAGCTCAGTGCGGGCTCCTGACTCAGTGATCACCTTTCCAAAGGAGCAGCTCGTACTGACCTGAGCTGGGCACTTGGTACTTCCAGAGTTTGTAGGATGTGACAGGCACAGCCATGTCCATGGTGTGCTGCATCAGGAGCAGCTCTGTGCAATGCTGATCAGTGCTCAATAAAAGCTTAAATCTGTCCAGGCATGGGAAGCAGTACCACCAGCATTTGGGATAGAGCAGGTCATTCCTGCTGAGGCTTCAGTGTTCCATCAGGACATGCCTCTCCCAGTCTCTGGTCACCAAGGCGGCCATGAGCCTTCTTCTCCCACAGTGTGGAGGGGACAGCCAGCATGTGCACAGCATCCTCCTCAGGTGCTGTGCCTCACTGTCTGGGAAGGCAGATGAGCTCCTGAGTGCAAATGGCAGGGCTCTGCAGCACCTGGGAGTGTGCAGGAGAGGCAGAAGGGCTAGGCATTGGAGGGCATTCTCTGGAGCACCACGCATTTAGAGTTGCGTGGGTGATACAACGCTCCCGTTCCTCTTGGAAAGACTCCTGCCTTGGTGGCCTTCTTCCTGACAGTGCATCCAGAGGTCCAGGTGACTGCAAGTCACCACCCAAGCTCAGTTGCCTCAGTCTGGAAGCAGCACAGTCATGGAATGGTTTGGTTGGAAAGGATCCTTAAAGATCATCTAGTTTCAAACTCCTGCCATGGGCTGGGACACCTTCCACTAGACCAGGCTGCTTAAAGCCCCATGCAACCTGCCCTTGAGTTCTTCCAATAAAGAGAAATCTACACAATCTTTGGGCAGCCTGTGCCAGGGCCTCACACGCACAGTGAACTTTTTTCCTTATATCCAGTCTGAAACTACCCTCTTCAATTTAAAACCATTACTCTCTGTCTTGTCACTACAGACCTGGTGAACAGGCATTCTTCAACTTTCTTTTAAGCCTCCTTTCTGCACTGAAAGGCCACAGTGAGGTCTCCCCAGAGCCTTCCCTTCTCCAGGCTGAACAAGCCCAGCTCTCTCAGCCTTCCTCTGCAGGAGAGGTGCTCAGCCCTCCAACCATCTTCATGGCCCTCTTCTGGGCCTGCTCCAACAGCTCCGCATCCTTCGTGTGCTGGGGGCCCAGACCTGGACGCAGTGCTCCGGATGGGGCCTCACGAGGGCAGAGCAGAGGGGGACAGTCCCCTCCGTGCCCTGCTGCCACCCCCCTGTTGATGCAGCCCAGGACACAGCTGGCTGTCTGGGCTGCAAGCACACACTGCTGGCTCATGCCCAGCTTCCCACCCACCAGGAGCCCAAGTCCTTCTCCGCAGGGCTGCTCTCAAGGAGTTCATCTCCCAGTCTGTAGACAGGCCTGGGATTGCCCTGACCTCAGTGCAGCACCTTGTACTTGGCCTTGCTGAACTTCATGGGCCCATTTTCAACCCTGTCGAGGTTCTTCTGAATGGCATTCCTTCCCACTAGTGTATAGACTGGAGTGATCAGCTTGGTATTATTTGCAGACTTACTGAGGATGTGCTCAGTCCCACTGTCTGTCTATGTAATTAATGAAGATATTGAATAGTATTGGTCCCAGCACAGATCCTTGAGTGACAACACTTGTTACTGGTTTCCATTTGGACATTGAACCTTGGACTCTTTGGATGCAGCCATCCAATCAATTCCTTAGCCATCTTATAGTCTATCAATCAAAATAATCTCTCTCCCATTTAAAGACAAGAATGTTGTGGGAGACCATATAAAAAGTCTTGCAGAAGCTGAGTAGGTGACAGCCAGCTCTTTGCCTTTCCACTGATGCAGTCAGTTCATTGTAGAAGGCCAGTAGATGAGTTGGGCATGATTTGCCCTTTGTGAAGCCATGCTGGCCATCTCTAACCAGCCCTCTGTCTTCCATATACCTTAGCATGACTTCCAGAAGGATCTGTTGCATGGTCTTACCAGGCACTGGGTTTACTCTGTCTAGTCAGTAGTTCCCAGGACCTACCCTAGGAGCCTTTTTACAAATATCTGTGATACTCCCTTTTCTCCATTCACTGGAGACTTCACCCGACATCAGCCAGTTCCTTCAGGACCCTGGAATGTATCTTGCTAGGTCCCATGGAATGTTGTAAGTTCAGTTTCCTGAGGTGCTTTTTGAATCTCATCTTCTCTTGCCATGCACTTCTTGTGTTCATTTCCATCCCTCACGGGATGGGATGGGCACCCACCCCTGGTGCCTTTCGTTTTTGAGACAGAAAGGCTTTGAGGGCAGGAGGTCTGCACCCTTTGCCTGCTGTGAGCTAGGGCAGCTTTCCTGGACCCAGAGGGAAAGGGGCATCAGCCCCACACGCGAGGGATTCCTGTGGGATGTCCCAGCAGCAGGGTCCAGAGGCAGGAGTGGCAGCGGACCCGCTCCGCTCGGATGTGGTGCTTTCAGCAGCTGGGCTGGCTGCGGGCTTGTCAGAAACAATGCACTTACTGTACAGTACCAGATTGTACATCTCTGGGTTAATTGTAAAACTATAATACAAAGGACATTAGGGGTTTGCTGGAGTTAAATTTTAATAGCAAGCCAGCACCCCTTTAATGACATTTTATACATTTAAATTGGGCATGATCCCTTTGGGAACGGTAATTTTATTCATAGAGATTATGTCTAATTTGAATATAAAAACACCACTAAAAAGATATTGGATTTGCTATTTTTCACTTGCAGGAGCTTGGATTCCAATCTTCCCAACTGACTGGAATGCAGTGGATTAAAAAAAAAAAAAAAAGTTAAGGAGAAATAAAAGCCAACAACTCCCATCAAGCACCATGCACTGCGCCTTGGCACTCCCAGCACAGACAGAGGCGTTTGCCTGTTTCCTTAAGCAGAGCAGGTGTACGACATCAGGTTTTTCACCTGTCCATCTTTTGGCTTAGCTGCTGCCTCCATCTGCCTGGCACCTGAGACATCTGTCGGGTAGTGCCAACAAACATAGACTTGACACTTCTGGAGCAGATTGCTGACAGTTCTGTCAAAATGGCAAGGTAGTTTGGAGAGGGCACGGGTTAGGATTGGGTTAGGTCAGGGTTAGGTTTTGAGTTAGGGTTTGGATGAGGGTTAGAATTAGGGTGGGGTTAGGGATGGGTTTGAGTAAGAGATTTGTTAGGGCTCACCCCACCAAGGAAAAGGCAGGGAGCCCCGCTGACCCCTGTTCTGTTGGCAGCAGACTCTCTCACTTGTCTTTTCCTACTACTGCAGACTCACAGATTTAAAGTCTACGTGTAAACTTCACCAAGCTGTGGTTACTGCCCACTGTGAGTAAAGGACCCTTGCACACAACCAGCCCCAAGGGAGGGCACACAGATGCAGATGGGTGGCTTCTGCAGCCTGCTTCCATAGAGTCCTGACATTCTCACAGAAGGTGCTGCTGCTGGAGAGGTGTCTGTCTGGTATCTGCTCCTCGCCATCAGACTGATGCATGGGGACACTGAGCCACATCTGTGCACGCCTCTGTTCTGGGTGACCCTTGCTGTGCAAAGTACACGCTTTCCCTGCTCAATGCTGCAGGAGCTGCCAGAGGAGTTGAGCAGTGGGCTCACAGGGGAGGTTTGCCAATGAAACACAGCCCCACTCCCACCCAGTGACATGAATGAGCCAGCAGGGTTTCACACCCCTTGGACTACTGCGGTGGCCGAGGAAGGCCCAGAGTGCAGCGTGTTACTGGAGCACAGCACTGTGAGGTCGCTAAGTTAGGACACGGGGTTCTGTTCCACCCTCCCCGAGCAGGGGCTATACCCTTCAGCACAGCGGAGGCGATAACGGCGCTGACACTGATGTGTGCCTCCGCAAGGCTGCAGCCTCATCTCCGAGACGGGATAAACTGTTTGGCCTTTGGACAAGATTATTTCTGTTCAGAACAGGATTGTTATCACTTAATTGAAAATAATTATCCAATGCAAATTGGCTCCAAGTTGGCAGGCTGAGTTGAAGAGATTGCATGCTTCCAAGCTGTCCTGAGCGGAGCTGTGCCAGGCTGTGTGGGGCAAGGTGAGACATGGGACTGCCAGTGGAGCTTTGTCTGCACCACGCAGGGATTTGCCTGTCCAGCCTGCCCTGTGCGCCCACCAGAGACATGTGAGGACCTGCAGTGGGCTCTAGGTCCCCTCTCTGCACACTGTTAGCTCCACCTGCACAGCAGTGCCAGCACAGCACCAGGAGGGCTCTGTCCCTGACAGACTGATTCCAAGGGTAATGGGGAGTGTTAATGAGCCAGCACGCTGTCCTCTGCTGCACACAGAGGGTGCTCGTGTGTGTCACAGCTGCACTTGTGTCCGGAGATGGGGACAGCTGGTGCCACAGACAGCCTAGTCCTGAGCCAGGTATACAGAAACCCTCATGGAACCAAACCAAAACATAGCATCATAGAATCTTTTGAGCTGGAAGGGACTTTTAAAGGTCATGTAGTCCAACTCCCCTCCCATGAACAGGAACATTTACATCTCCATCAGGTGCTCAGAGCCTGGTCCAGCCTGACCATGAATGCCTCCAGGGATGGGGCTTCCACCACCTCTCTGGGCTCTGAGGTTCCACTGCCTCACCATCCTTATTGTAAAAAAAACCTTCTTCCTTATATCCAGTCTAAATCTTCACTCCTTTAACTAAAAACCATTTCTCCTTGTTCTGTCACAGCAGACCCTGCTGAAGAGTCTGTCCCCTTCTTTCTTATAGCCCACCTTTAGCTACTGACAGCCGCTCTCCGGTCTCCAAGAGCCTTCTCTTCTCCATGCTGCACAGCCCCAGCTCTCAGCCTGTCCTTGCAGGAGAGGTGTTCCATCCCTGGAATCATTTCTGTGGCCCTCCTCTGGACATGCTCCAATAGGTCCACATCTCTCCTATACTGAGGACTCCGCACCTGGATGCAGTACCCCTGTGGCTTTGCACGTCCTGCTGAACCTCTTCCCTCCCTTGTGTAAGCAGCCATCCATCCACAGTGCCGTGTCTCAGAGTGTGCTTGCCTGGAGGTTTCCAAGTTTGATCAGAGAGCTCCACCTGTGCCCACGAGGTGTCCCCTGCTCTGACCCCACTGCTGCAGCAGAACTCCTCTCTGCTGGGACCCCTCAGCCACCCTGCAGGCAGCGTGTGCCACGCTCACCCACGGCACGGCCCCATCACCTGGGCCTTGTCCTGCCCTGATGGCGTGCGCTGGGCGCAGCCGGGGGAGCCCTCTGGGCCTTGCAGCGGGGCGGTGCGGCTCTCCCTGCCTGTCTGTGGTGGACAGAGCCAGTTGGGCCCACGTTGAGGCCAGGGATGCTCTGTGGCCATCCCAGCCCACAGGGAGCTGCCCTCCTGCGTGCAGTTCTCAGGGCAGGCCGCGGCCCCTTGGCTTCCATTGGCAGAGGAGTGCAGAGGAGCCCCACTGCGGGTGCCCGCACCGTGGGTCACGGCCTACTCCTGGCACATGTGCACAAGGGCTTGCACCCTGCGCTGCTCCGTGGTTTGGTGTCCGTGTGCCAGGCCCAGTGTGCCCACTTGGCACAGCGGGAGCCCTGTGTCCGCTCTGCCCGCCTTCAGCCTCTCCCTTTTCTTCCTTTTTTTTCTGCCTGAATGGGTTCAGATGAGATGAGACCTCCCTGAATGTACACAGTGCCTCTGCTGAGGCACAGGTCCACTGGAGAACACTGAGCTTCCACAACGCCCTTACAAGGTTTGACCAGACTGGTCGGTGCAAGATTAATTAAAAAAATATTTAAACGTAGTTTCATCAGGAGTGCAAAATACTTCTGTGAAAATCTCTGCCGGGAGCTGGCAGAAATGAGAGTATGCTTTACCTGGTGAAGCACAATTAGACAATTAGACAGTCAAATATTGTCCTGGTTAAAGACTATTAATTTTCCTTACATTTGTCATGAATTAATTTTTTCTGGCTATATAAACAGTGTTTCATTTATAAATACAACTGCTTCCTTTGCATTGAAAAATTAAATTTGCTTTGATAATGAACTGAGGCGCTAATAATCATTTTGCAATGCAAAAAAGTGCAATTACCGCCTGCCGTGCCACCAGGCACTGAGACAAAGCCCGCGGCCGCCGGCCTGCGCTCCAGGACCCCCAGCACCGCGCTCAGCTCAACGCCGTGGCTCTTCCAACCCTCATCAAAGCCACGGGTGTCACATCCGAAGTGCAGCACCCATAGGGAGGGGCACAGGCTTTGCACAACACGCACAGGGAGCGCCTCCAATCTTCACCTTTCCAATGTATTTTAAAGCCCTAAAAGGGGCAGAATGCGTGGGTGCATTCTAAAAATTATTATTGTTTTATAGCTTTGATAGTTCTTTTGTTAAAAGTAAATCATGGAAGGCAAAACAAAATGAAGAACCACAGGGCACAGAAAACCCAGCAGAGTCCACTGGAAACCTCTGTGCATGCACTAGGAGCAGGAGGAGACAGAGCCCATGCATGGGCCAGCATGGAGGTATCTCCTGTAGTGGGTTCTTTAGAGCTGAGCCCTTAGGAACAGGATAACAACGAATTCTTATGGGACCTCATGCTTGGCAAGCCGCAGTGCTGGAGGAAGAAGATGGAGAACAGCTTTCTACCGGGCCTGCAATGGGAGGAGAAATCCCGTGTGTCCGAGGCAGGGCCAGGAGGGCACAGCAACGCTGCCAGCACAGCCACGGCCACGGGGTGCCACACCGCCCCGCTCTGACTGCAGCCCAGCGGCCTCAGCAGTGAGCTCTCAGACGCTGGCATCACCTCCAGCGGGACGCTGCTCCTGCCTGGTGCTTCCTCTGGATGTAGTGTGACATCGGAGCACATCCCCTCCTGCCTCCAGCTTGGAGCACTGCTTTGGAGCAGGCACGGCAGCGCCAGGCAGGCATGCAGCCGCAGCACCCTGGCATCGGCAGCCACACAGGGCAGCTTCCGCCACCTGAAGTGCATCGGTGCTCCCGCAGCTCCACGCAGTGCTGCTCAGGCATGCTTGGTTAAATGAAATCCCAGGCGATTCTACCACACGTTTATATAAAGGCGTGAGCTATTGTGTATACATACATATTTAATAGATATGCATATATAATAGATGTATACATATATTTTAGGCAGACCTTGGTGAAAAGAAGCATTCAAAGAGGAGCCCGCCTATCTGCCCCACTCTGCTAAAAAGACATCTTTAATTCTTTCTAATGCACACAGGTGTCCCGCGGAGGCACACACCTCAAATCGCAGTACTCCTTCCTTCCTCAGCCTTGCTGCAACAAATGATAGACCAAATATTCCCTTCTCCCCTCTCACTCCAGGGACAGCTGCCCCCATTACCAAACAAGACTGCAACCTTTTGATCCATCCATCTCGTCTCTTCCACCCAGTCCCGGCTGAGCTACAGCCTCTAATTTATTCACGCAATGTAGGTTTCCTCATGCTGCTTCACCAGTGCACATCAACTGTGACCTCGAGACACTGCCCTCTCCAGGGATAAGCATGTTTTTTAGTCCCAGGCATCTCTGGAGTAAAGAGTGACAGTTCTTTAAAGGAGGGAGTAAATAGCAGGTGGGAGGAATGACAGGCTGAAGCACATTTTAGTTTAATAGGATAGAATGGAGCTTGATGAAAGTAGCCCAGTCTGCAAGTCATCAGGTCCAGAACAGAATTTTAATGCTGTGCTTTCTTTTAAATAGCCGCTAATGTAGCAATGTTTTTTGCTGGTAGAAAATGCATCAGTCCTCCTTGTTGTTTTCAGTATCCCGTCCTCTCAATCTGATGCAAATTCAACGTTTTTATTTTTGCACTATCTTCTGTAGAATTAATTAGTTGCTCAACAGAAAGTCTACTGATAGTTACAGGAGGCATGGACAGCAGCCTGCCAGGATTAAATGCCACCAGTTTTGGTTCACATAGCACAAGGAAGAGATTCATGAGTGGAGCCCCACAACACTGTCAGGGAGGGCCGAGCACCAGGACCAGGCACTTGGCATGGGCTCTCCAGCAGGTAAGCAGAAACAACTTCCTTGTCCATGCAGTTTATTGACAGGCAGGGCACAGATTTGCTCCTGGCTGGGTGTATACAGTGTCCAGCACCATGGGATTCCATCTCCTGGGAAATATGGTTCCTGCTACAGCCCTGCTGGTTGATGTGCTGGATATTAGGAAAATCAGATGGGTATTAGAAAGATTTTCTTCTCCTAAGAGCGGTCAGGCACTGGTACAGGCTGCCCAGGGATGTGGTGGACTCACTGTCCCTGGAGGTGTTCAAGAACCGTGGGGGTGTGGCACTGAGGGACGTGGTCGGTGGGCATGGTGGGGGTGGGCTGGGGTTTTCTTAGAAGTCTTTTCCAACCTGAATGATTCAATGATTCCAGGAGACAAGACCTTTTCATCTTGCTGCATCTTACCTCTCCCACATTTATGAAGGCTGCAGCACTCAGTGCGAGGTTTACAATGGTTATATTAATGTAGAGCAACAAATCTGAGACGCACAAATGCAAGCCTAGGTTGGAGAGCAGTTACTGCAGACAGGACAGGACAGTCCAGTGCACCTGGTGGGATGTAACTGCCTTGGTTCTTCTATTCCTCTTAACTCCAGCAGTGCCTGGACATGGTCATTTTTGACATTGC
The DNA here is from genome assembly GCF_002078875.1 of Numida meleagris. NCBI lineage: Eukaryota > Metazoa > Chordata > Aves > Galliformes > Numididae > Numida > Numida meleagris. The sequence continues at coordinate 74,862,366 of NC_034438.1, forward strand.
TCCACCCAGCAGAGGAGCAGGACACTGATGCTTATGTGGTAGAGAAGGCAGGACCAAACTACTCGGAGAGACTACTGGAGAAAGGGCCCTCAGCAGCCCATAGAATCTTAGAATCATAGAATGGCTGGGGTTGAAAAGGACCTCAAAGATCACCGAGTTTCATCTGCTTCCTCAGTGATCTCTTTTTGCCTGCAGCTTGTGTTTGCTCAGCTCCTCCTCAAACCCTGCCAGCGAGACTCCATCCCAGCTCAGACAGTCCGCTGTGGTCCTCTGCTATCCTTACCACTTCAAGCTCTGTTTTCTTAGTGTTTTATCTCCACCTTTCCTGCTGTATGTTAACCTGGGGCTTTGTTGCCCTACTCACTCCATTTTAAGAAAACCAGTCCTCCTTTCAACATTATTTTCACGCTTGCTTTTCTCTAGGAGGAAGAAAAAGAAGTGCCTTGTCCACTTCCATCTTTTCTTGGGCTGCATTATCTGGAACCCCTCTGATTCTTTGCACTGCACAGCAGGTTTGCTCAACCTTGAAGTGCCATGCCTAACCAAAGCCAGTACCTGAGCTTGTATCTTAACGTGCCATGACCTAAGAGGACTTGCAGTTACCACCCTGGTTTGCATACACTGCTGCAGTCTCTTGTTTCATTTACCACAGCTTTGCTGCCTCATGTTCAGCCTGGGAGCTGCACTGCAGCCTTGCTTCCCAGCTGATTACTTCCTGGCCTTCATCTGCAATGATGTTGTGCTCACTGGCACAGAGGCCACAATCTACTGTCAGGCTTCTGTGTGTTCACCCAGCCACTTGCGTAAGTTACTGACTTTGCTTAAATTCTCCACCATTAGCCTCCCAAGACAATTCAGGCTCATAATTCAGGCTCATACTTGAATTTGAAAAAATCCATAAAAGAGTCCAAGGTCAAATAGAACTGGTTAAGGTCACTGAACCTTAGAGGAGCTACTCAGCTGGGACTCCTGGCCGATTTAATTCCTGTCAGGGTAGCGGGGTACCTCAGATGGAAGACTTAGGAAAACTCTCACCTCTTGCACATCACACTGGCATTGCACGTGGGCCACTTGAAGAGATTGGTGCCTCTGAAACACAGTGGCTACACTACTGCCCCTGACCTTGTACATCAGTATCTGCAGAATTTATTAAATATAATTATTTCACAGAAGCACAAAATTGTTAAGGTTGGAGAAGACCTTTAAGACCATCTAGTCCAACCAATATTGCCCACTAACCATGTCCCTTAGAACAACATCTAAATGTTTCTTGAACACCTCCAGGAACAGTGACTCTATCACCTCCCTGGGCAGCCCATTCCAGCACCTAATCACTCTTCCTGAGAAGAAATTTTTCCTAACATCCAACCTGAACCACTCTGGCACAACTTGAGGCCACCACCTCTCATCCTATCACTGCTACCTGAGAGCAGAGGCCAACTCCCACCTTGTTACAACCTCCGTTCTAGGAGTTGTAGACTGTGATGTGGTCTCCCTTGAGACTCCTCTTCTCAGATCAAGCCACTCCACTCCCCTCTGCTGCTCCCCATAGGTCTGTGCTCCAGACCCCTCACAGCTTCAGTGCCCTTCTCTGGACACGCTTCAGGACCTCCACGTCCTTCTTGTAGTGAGGGGCCCAACACTCAACACTGCACTCAAGCTGTGGCCTCACCAGGGCTGAGTACAGAGGGATGCTCAGCTCCCTGCTCCTGCTGGCTGTGCTACTTCTGATCCCCACCTGGGCACTCTGCGGGCTCATCTTCAGCTGAATGTCAGCTAACACCTCCAGATCCTTTTCTTTCACGCAGCTTGCCAGCCACTCTGCCCCAGCCCTGTAGCGCTGCCTGGGGTTGTTGCGGCCCAAGTGCAGGACCCGGCACTTGGTCTTGTTGAACCTCATCCCGTTGGCTTCAGCCCAGAGATCCAGCCTGTCCAGATCTCTCTGTAGGGCCTTGCTACCCCCAGGCAGATCGACACTTCCTGCCAGCTTGGTCTCGTCTGCAATCTTACTGAGGGTGCTCTCAATGCCCTCATCCAGGTCATCAGCAGATACTGAACAGGACAGGCCCCAGCACTGACCCCTGGAGAGCACCACTGGTGACAGGACACTGGATTTAACTCCATCCACCACTACACTCTGGGCCCGGCCCTCCAGCCAGGTCTTTACCCACCACAGAGTGCACCAGTCCCAGCCATGGGCTGCAGCTTCTCCAGGAGAATGCTGTGGGAGACAGAGTCAAAGGCTTTGCTGAAGTCCAGGTAGACCACATCAGTAGCTCCTCCCTCATCCACCAGGTGGGCAATCTCCATAGAAGGAGATGAGGGTGGTTAAGCAGGACCTGCCTTTCTTTTACCCATGTTGACTAGTCCTGATCCCCTGGCTATCCCTCACACGCAGCATGATAAGTCAATGACCTTCCCCATATCGAGGTCAGGCTGACAGGCCTGTAGTTCCCTGGATCCTCCTTATGACCATTTTTTTAGATGGGCATCACATTAGCAAGTCTCCAGTAATTTGGGACCTCCCCAGTTGTCCATGAAAGCTACTAAATGATGGAAAGCAGCTTGACAAACACTTCTGCCAGCTCCCTCAGCACCTTCAGGTGGATCTCATCCCATGGATGTGTCATACTCCAGGTGGAGTCACTGGTAATAATTGTTTCCTCCAGAATTGCGGGGGGTTTATTCTGCTCCCCATCCCCATCTTCCAGCTCAGGCAGCTGAGTACCCTGAGGATAACTGGTCTAATTACTGAAGACAGAAGAAAATAAGGCACTGAGAACCTCAATTCCCTTTTCTTCATCCTCAGCGGTAAACTTCACTGCCATGTCCAATAATTGTGGAAGATTGTCCTTGGCCCTCCTCTTTCTGTTAACATATTTGTAACATCATTTTTTATTATCTTTAACAGCGTTGGCCAGACTAAATTCTTGCTGGGCTTTTGCTTTTCTTATTCTCCCTCTGCATACTCTAGTGACATCCTTGTATTCTTCTTGAATTGCCTGACCCTTCTTCCAAAGATCACAAATTCTCTTTTTCTCCTGGGGTCTCAGCAGGAGCTCCCTGTTCAGCCAGGCTGCTCCTCTTTGCCGCCGCCTCATCCTACGGCACAGGAGGACAGCCTACTCCTTAAATCCCTTAGGATTTTCTTCTCGAGCAATGTGCAGCCTTCCTGGACCGCTCTGCCTTTCAGGACTGACTCCCAAGGGATTCTCACAACCAGTGTTCTAAACAGTTCAAAGTCTGCCCCCTGGAAGTCCAAGGTTTTGCTGACCCCTCTCCTGACTTCACCAAGAATAGAAACTTAATGATTTCATGGTCACTATACCCAAGTCAGCTTCTGACTACCTCATCTCCCACCATTCCTTCTCTGTTTGTAAACAGCAGGTCTACAGGGCACATCTCCTAGTAGGAGCTCTTGTGTCAGGGTTATCTCCCACACACTCCAGGAACCTCCTCTGGACTGCTTCCTCTGGGCTGTATTGCATTTCCAGCATGTATCAGGGAAATTCCCCACGAGAACAAGAGCTACTGACTGTGTGACTTTTGCCAGTTCCTCGTAGAATGCCACGTCCATCTCTTCATCCTGGTTATGTGGTCTATAACAGAGCCCCACCAGGATGTCTGCCTTGCTGGCCCTCCCCCTGATCCTTACCCATAGGGACTCGACCTTAATCATTCCCAGCCCCAAGCTCAACATTGAAACACTCTAACATAGAGAGCCACACCACTGCCCCTCCTTCCTCGCCATGCCTTGCCTTCATTATCATGGAATCACAGATTCACAGCATGGTTGGGTTGGAATGGACCTCACACCCCCAGCCCCACCCCTGCCGTGGGCTGGGTGCCCCCCACCAGCTCAGGGTCCCAGGGCCCAGACATGGCGTGGGGCACCTCCAGGGATGGGGATCCCACGCTTCTCTGGGCAGCAGTGCCAGAGGCCCACCACCCTCCAAATAATTTCCTTCTCACATCTGGTCTCCCCTCTTTTAATTTAAAGCTGTTACCCGTTGTCCTATCTCTAAACTCCATGAAGAAAAGTGCCTTCCCAGCTTTCCTGTAGCTCCCTTGAGGTAACTGCGTTGTGCTGACCACATCACTCAGCTTGGTGTTGTCAGCAAACCCAGTGAGTGTGCCTTTGATCCTATTGTCCATGTCACTGACAGATGCTAAAAAGTGCTGATCCCAGGATTAAGCCATAACTTGCAGCTGTGTTGACCACAGCTCTTTGAGTGTCACCATCCAGTCAACTCCTCACTACCAAGTGGTCCACCCATCAAATCCGTGTCTCTCCAACTGAGAGACAAGAATGTTGTGCAGGACAGTGTCAAATGCTTAGCACAAGTCCAGGCAGATGACAACAGGTGTTCTTCTCTTACTATTAGAAAAGTAAACATTAATTCAATGTAAATACATGAAGAGTTCACATAGCAGCCTCAAAAGCATGGCAATATCGGTATTTTTACCTGTGTTGGGTATTTTCAGAGCATATCATTTTTGCATTACTGCTGTTGCCTCTCACACTTGCTAGTCTGCTAAATAACCCATCATCACAGTAAGCCATTGCATAACGCCTGGATGAGCAGCAAGTACATTGACCTTTTTATTTCCTTGTGGGATCTTTTGCAAATGAGGAACAGAATATTTAAGTGAGGGTACTCAGGGGTAGAGACTCAGAGAAGACCTCCATGAGGAACCTCTCAAGAGCATCACTATCCAGGTGGTACCTGAAAAATATTCCTCTGGTTTTCTTGTCTAGCAGTGACTATCAAGTTCTCCTTTACAGCATACAACACCTCCGCGGATCAAGGGCTCCTCTGCTTCTCTCTCTGATGTTAACTGCAGTTTGCAGCTTTGTCCTTGGTCGCTCGGACACGGTTGAAAACACAGCTGTTTCAGTTTCGGAGGAGTGAAGCAGAAATCTCCCTGCTCATGATGTTCTTCAGTAAATCACAGAATCATAGAACTGCTCAGGTTGGAAAAGACCTCAAAGATCATCAAGTCCAACTGCAACCTAACCATACTACCCTAACTCTAACAACCCACCACTAAATCACGTCCCCGAGAGCCACATCCAAACGGTTTTTAAACACATTCAGGGATGGTGACTCCACCACCTCCCTGGGGAAGGTGAGCACAGTGAACCCGAAAACTCTCCAGAGCACAGACACACTGTTGTACAATGTAGAGAATGAGAAGGCCAAAATTCCACTGAGTCATTTCTATCTTAAATAAAAACCAAACCAAACTACAGCAAAAACATGACTGACCATTTGCCTCAAAAATAGTGCAGAAAATAATTCTGGGAGACTCCCTAAAATCTGCCTAACTGCAGCTTGGGGGAATTCTCCCCTGCCTGTTATTGTACTTACGTGCTTTCTAGTACTCTCTGGGGGCAGAAGAGCCACTAGCACGCAGTTTTCTGAGACTTCTCTTCTGGTCACGCTTTCCTAGGGCAGGTGCCTTGCAGCCCTGCAGGCTGCTGATGTGCAGGAGGTACAGCCTGTTACACACACAGTGGTACCTGCTGGTTTCCGAGCCGCCCGTCACCTGTAGATGGAGAATCAGGCACCGCAGGAACAGCCCGCATCACAACACTTCTGTCCAAAGAAGTGCTCCAGGACAGAAGCACCGAGGACTCAGTCTCCTGAGCTCCTGGTGGCTACTGAGTGAGTGGTGCAGCTGCTGGATGAGAGATTTGCAGCTCATCATGACCTTGCTGGCCACATCACTAAAACGATGCATCAGAAAACTTGGAGTTGACCTTAATACTCAATCCAAAACTCTCCTTCTGTATCTACCAGTCTGCACGCTGCGCCAGCTGAAGGCTGCTGGAGATTTCTGTTCAACAGAAAAATGCACTGGTAAGTAAGAAGGGATGCAAAGCACAACAGATGGGAGGAGGTGAGTTCAGTGTTGGGGTCTTATCAGGATATATATATTTTTTTCTAATTAGGGGTAAAGGCGATTTACTTTCTTCAACCAAAAGGAAGTTTCTAATCAAGTAATTGGTGAAGTTAAGAGAAAAGAAATTTCAGCTGCCAACATGGAGGCACTCAGTGAAAACTGGGCACTGGGTTCCTAATAAGGTGTCCTTGACAAGCCCTCAAGTATGACGTAGGTTTAGGTCTGCTCCAGGCAGCTCTGGACAGAGACTAAATGGGCTCTGAAATATGAGTGTTTTCACTTGGGACCTTGCCAAACAAAAAGCTGGGGAATTTACAGGAGTGGAATAGTGCTGGTAGAAAGATGGCCCCCGTCTTTTTCTACCGCAACACCCTTCTGATTTCTCCTCCTCGGATACCCATGCATTTGCACAAGTTACAGACTCGTTCCGATTCTGAAGCACAATGCTGGCCAAAGACCAATCTCTTCATAAGCAGAGGGAGAGGACATCTAACTTTAAGAAAATGTGCTGGCAGTTGCTACCTCCTGCTTAGCAAAAGTGGTGGTGTACGACAGTACAGGTCCTGAACCAATACAACCAGAAAATCTCCTGTCAGCGCTGCTGTAGTTTCAGCTCAAAGTAAGGGAAGTGGATACTGTTTTCTTAAGCAGTTCTGCTTGCCAGTGCAAGACTATGCAGAACAAACCAATGATTCTGGAAATCCCTCATGTAAATTTTTATTTGGATTATTTATTTGGTCAAGCATTTGTTGTTACAAAACTTTAAACAACGTAACTGTTCAATTCCAGAGTACAAAAATAACTGTCTTACAAATACATTTAATTATTAAATTTTAGCACATTATGTCTGGAATCAAATACACTTTTCATGCTCTAACATTTCTGCAGACACAAATCCCACACCAAGAGGAACAGGGACATATTTAATGTGATGTAAACTCCGCTATATCTTCTCAGCTGCCTTCTCCTGCTGTTCTAACCAGTCAGCAGAGACATGGAATGCAGCCAGTCAGAGCTTGCTCGTGCTTGGCACCCAGTGCTGTGGCACTGATGGTGGTGGACCTACATTGCAGAGCGAGGTAGGAGACTGTCACTTCCCCATGTGTAAAGCAACACCTGCACAGCACCTTCCAGAAAGGACAGAACTGCACCCCAGGAGTGGCTGATGGGAACACGCAGATCTCCGCACATCAACCCCAGCTCCTAGAAATGTGAAAGCTTCCCTTCAGTGCCAGCAGGAAGCACTGTGCCAAGATCCTGCTATCAGAGCTACATCTCACCAGCAAGGAAATAAATCCTACCCAAAGCAGCATGGGCTTTCCCCAGCCCAGCCCCTCACATTACAAGCAAATACAGCAAACTTACACTAGGACTGCTGAAAAAGTGCAATAATTCCAGACACAAATATTAAAATCTCCCTGCCAAGTGAATAGCCCACAGCAGAAAAAGCATCTCTTTTGGAAGTACAGAGGGATGCTTCTCTGTGACTGGGGCCTGGGCATGCCCACCCAGAGTCAGGGACGTACTCTGATTCGCTGTGTAAGGAGTGACAAAAACAAAAAACAGGCAGAGCCAGGGCCAGCAACTGTCAGTGCTACCCATCTACCTCCTCACCAGCTGAAGGATTTCTGTTTAGATTTTTTCCTCCTCTGTTTTATGAGGAATAAATTCTCACTGATATCAGGACTCGCATCTCTCTGTTTTTTCCTTTTCTTCTTCCTTTTAGCAGCTTCCAGAAGTTGCTGGCCATACTCCTTCTTGCTGCTATGTGCCTGGAGAACAGACTTGTGATGTTTTTTGCTGCCCCTGGACGTCTGCTTACGATGCCCTCTAGGGAAGTCGTCCTCCACCTCGTGGCCCCTTTCAACATCACTTCTGTGTTTTTTTGCTCTCTGCTTGTCTGCCTGGGATGATGCCTTCTTCTTCTTGCGATACTCATCTTTGTTACGTTTACTGTGCTCCTCCCAGGGCTGCTTCTTGCAGCCATGTCCTCCATGTTTTTCCTCCTGCCGTGGTGTCTCTGGCTGTACTGGCAGAAGGCCAGCTTCTTGCAGTTCTGTAAAACAGATCAGCTCACCTCAATACCCACACAGAAAACCTACAGCCCCGTCCTGGGGCTGCTGTGGTTTTCCCTGTACACGGCGTCTCTACGACAACCTGTCTGGTAGAGCTTTTGGTGTTGTTTTTGTCTGTCCATAGATGAGAATCTCACCAACTTACAGTTTAAGCCTCCTCTTGCTAGTTTATTACAGCTTCAAAGCCAGTAGAATTAAAACCTCTGACAGCACTCACCTAGAGGCTTTGACATGATCTATTCCCACAGTACACAGAAGAACAAGGTCACAAATCTCCTACTACTCCTGGAGTACCTTTTCAAATTCCCATAGCTTTTCCCAAGACGTGAAAATAATTCGACAGCATTTCAGAAAGCAGCAACCCCAGGAGAAAATATTTCACAGAACTGAAAATAAAAAGGGATTTCCCAAAATGTGCCATACCTGCAATCTTTCTTTTTAATCTGTTTGCTCTCCTCTTGAGATCGCATTCATCATCATAGTAGTGGATGAATGGAGAAGCAGGGAACATACTTCCACGCATGCGCTTTTCTGAGCACTCCTGCAAAACACATTTTAAATCACTGTGGCTGAATTATGATGTTATGGGAAACGAGTTGGATTCTGCACGTGCTGGTCTGTACCTATGGAGGATGCTGCACGCAATTCTTTAAAAACTGATGATTTTACTGATTTTCAACAGTTCTTTCAGCACACCAAGAAAAACATGCATTCCGTGAACCAACCTGCAGCCCTCTTGCAGCGAGTGGAAGGACTCGCTTGTCTTCCCACAGTTACTACAGATCTGCAGCAGCCTTCAAGGCAGAGGACTAGAAGCAGGCAGACACCAGGTGAACACAACGCCGGACACACTGCTAGGTCCAGGGCGCAGGGGATCCTGCCAGGGCTGGGCCAGCTCCCACTGCTGCCTGCTGCCACTGCTGCCGGCCGTCCGGCACAGCCACAAGCCTCATGTCCTCAGGAGGTCAACCCCTCTAGCTGCAGAGGGGCTTCTTAAACCTGGATCCCCTGGAGGGAAACGTGTGTGCAGAAATGTGGTACACTGACATGGTGTGGTGGGGCTTAAAGGAAGGAGAAGGCAGCGATGGGGAGCCCAGGGCAGCCCCCTCTGCACACTGCCAGAGCTGCGCATCACCTTCGTACAGATGCAAACCAAAAGCAGATCCTGCAGAAGGTTCTGCCATGCAGAGACACCGGGTGTGCTGGGATGACAGCCCTGAACCGTCCACTGCTTCCTGGATCGCACACACGTGAGCCCATGTCTCAAACACTCGATGAGGAACGTGGTTTTTTTCCCTGCTGCACACAGAGTTTTTTGGCAATGTCTGCGGGCCTGGCTATGCTTCCTATGGATTTGCTCTCTACTTCTTGGACGCTGCCCAGATTTAATGAGCTCTGGGTCTGCCATTCCCAATAAACTACAAGGAGCTTTTGCTCACCATATCTCCATGCTATCTAAGCAGCTTTCCTTCCTGTGTTTGTGACTTCTACCATACGAGGCCTCTAGGACTCCCCTTCCCTATGTGTCCTTCTGCACTCTCCTCTCCCCCTTTTAAAGGAGCAATACATTAAAAATGCATTTCATATGCATTTCATATCCTCACCTCAGCTTTTATATGGCCTTTGCTTGGCTGAAGTTAAACGAAGAACCGTGTTATTCTCTCCGCTGTCCGCCAAGAGAGTACTGCTGGGTCAGACTGGATTGCACTCTGCACACCTCAGCCGCTCAGTGATCACAAGCACCCAGCACACCCCACAAAGACATCTCCCCACTCACCTCCTCAGGCTTAAGGGGAAAGCAGTGAAATCTGCTTCATGTGAATGGCACCGAACTAAGAGCGGGCTTTGCGCTGGGCACAAAACTGCCTGCCTACCTCGAACAGAAGGAAGAAAATGTAAGCACTGCCACGGAGGTTACTGAAAGCAACGCGGATTGGCTTTATGCAGAAGTACACCAAGAGACATTTCTCTTTCTGTGATAACGGTGAAATGCAGTGGTTGAGATGCTACACAAAATCTCTGGCTTGCCCTGCAGAAACACAGCCCTTCATCACTTTTCATTTTGCTCATTTGTTGACACAGAAGCATTAGTGAACTAAGTGCACGTGTCAACAACATTAGTACTCCTCCTTTCTGCTAAAACACAACTTCACTGAAAAATCAATTCAGCCATGTCCAACAAGCACTGTGCTATGCCCTTCCCTCCCAGGTAAGCTGCCACTGCTGCCACACACTTTGTACTGCTCAATACTCTTGGGACAGTGTTTGCCATTGGAGGGGACATAGAGGGGATGGAAAGCGGAGCCTGCTACCAGCCTGCAGGAGGAATTTTCTGTGTGAGGGGCATATCACGATGTGAATATGAAGCACATCTGCACTCACTGGTCAGCTCCTTATCCCTGCTGCCTTAAAAGCTTGCTGCAGCCTGAATACTGCAAGGGGCTGTCCCCGGTTAATCTACTTCCTTCTTAACTTTCCTACACAGATGTCCCACGAAATGAGCACATCTTTGCCATGGACTCTAAGACAGAATGGTCTGGAGGTGTGGATTGTTCAAAATGGACCGTGACGTGAAGTCTGCTAAAGAAAATAAGCTTTTTTCCCTTGTTAGCTCCATAGCTCATACTAAGCTTAAAAACAGAATTGCATTAATAAATAACACAGCAAATATAGTAAACATAACTGCCAGCTGTTAGAAATTTTGACAGCTAATGCTGCAATTACTTCAATTTCTGCCAGCCCCCCTGCGTGATCCACAGTGACCTTCTCACACAAACCAGCCCAGTTAACTCTCAGATTCAGCAACTTTTTTGCTCTTGCCTGAGTTGCTGGGAGAAGTCTCCCCAGCCAGGCTTCTAACAAAGAACAGAACTTCAAATGCTCCTAAGCTAGATTAAACGGCAACATGAAAAGCAGCAGACTGCAGCAGGAAGCACTAATTATGTTATGTCCACACAAAACTAACACCAGCCTTTTCTTCTTGGTAGTCTGCTATTCCTCTGCTTTAAATGCTCAATAAAGGCAATGCAGCAGGGTTCCTGCAGTGCAGAAATGGGAAAAAAATGTTAAGAGATGCTTATCATCACCAGTAATGTTTACTGATAGCAATATTCTAATAAAAACAAACAAAAAAACTATCAAAAAAAAGACCCCTCCAAAAAAATCAATTTTTTTTCCTTTAATTATAGCCAGGATTTTCGAGCTCTGGCAGGGCTGCTCACTGCATGAGTACAGGCATTGATTTTGACCTCAGTTTTCTTAGCCAGTGAGAGCTACAAATCTCACATGTATTGCCTGTCCAGCTGGATCACCATAAATATGCATACGCAGACCACCAGCCCCGTTTCTACAGCCATTTGCAAAGAGAAGGTTTAGTGGCTTGAAGGCAAATACCCAGTGATCATTGTATAACGCAGTGCACATCTTGGAGGCTCTTCTGTGTGCGTACTGAAAGATCTGGTGAGAACTTCTGCCCTTCCACATTATTACTGACTTCTCAATTTCCATTCAGTTACTGCTGAGGCTATTTCTGCTCCTTGTATGCTAGGGAAAATACTGACTTATCTGTAACACTGATAGTTGTAAAATGTTGTTCTTGACTCACTTGATTCCCTCACTCATATTATACGATTTCTACCTATTCCATCCAAGTAACGACTATCATCTCCTCCCAGAAATGCACTAACTGTTTTTAAAGCTTATTTATGACCACGTATTGCTGCCTTCCTCGAATGCCATTTTTTTTCAGAGTTTACTAAACTGTTCCTCGTCCAATGCCAGCAAACACTGTCACTTTTTGTTCAAGCATGTCAATCCAGGTCTCACTGCATATCTTCATTTTAGTGTATACATTACTGGCAGTGGCTTTATTCTGTTTTTGTTTAACAGGATCGGTTTCAGCGCTGCCTTTATGGAAACTTTTATCTACTGAAGTCTCATATACCAGACAGAACACGACTAAACTGCCAAGGTCTTGCACTGTCACCACACGTGGAGCCATGTCTCGAGCAGACATCTTGCAATGCTCAGTCCATCTTGCAAAGACTCATATACCATAGCCAAGGTCATGCCTGCAGTGCTTGCATTTTCCACAGGTGACACCAGGCTGCTGCTGCCTCTTACCCAGCTTGGACTGCAAGAGCCACTTATTTCCTGGCTCTTCCAAGGCATCTGTGAAGGCAGCAGCGTGTCCATAAGACACGTGATGGCCTCAACATACTGATCAAAGAGAATGCCTTCATTTGTCTCCACAGACTGCTTGGCATTAAAATTTTTCTTTTCTCCTCTTTCAGATCTGCCAGGAGAACATGCTAGCAAAGTTGCCCTACCTGTCCCACTTACAAGCCACAGAGATTACATATTTAGACAAAAATAGTGGCACGCTTTTCAGGAGTGAACGCACAGAACAGGCAGGAAAGAGGAAGGAATTTGCTGGCAATTTACTCTCTCTAAGGAGCAGAAAACAATAAACTTAACCAACTCTCATGTAATACTCATTTCCTAGAATATTTGTGGCTACTGGACTTATCTCACAAAAAAAACCCTCTACCTTTTGAGCTAGGTATCTGCAAGGCCAGAGCTGCATTTGTCAGGATGGGAGGCTAGAAAAGGTGATAAACATCTGGAACTTATCCTAGAACAAATGTTTCATTAGAGCACCCCTGCGTGCAGCATTAGCTTGACTCTTCCAGCTCTTTTCTCCAGCCATCCCTCATGAGAGGGATGAAATTCTATTCCAGAGATGCACTCAGCACTGAGGCACAGGCTGCTGAGACTTACATATCCAAAATGTCCTTTCCGGGAGCAGTTGTAGCAGTACACCGCAGCAGAGTGCTCAGAGTGGGAACGTGCCGCCTTGATTGGCCCAGGATTCGTCTGAAAGACAGAAATAGGTGAGAAATAGGTCAGGCAGCATTCCAAACGCCGAATTAAAAATAAATTAAATGATTACATACATGCAATTTTATTATGCTTAAATCAATCCATTCCTACTTGCTGCTGGGATATTGAGTTCAAAAAGAACCAAGTTACTGACATTACTGCAATTACCCAGAGCAGTTTAACCCTGAGCATCACAAATGAGATGGGAAGAGACGTGCTCAGTATCCATTCCACCTGGCCATGTTGTTTCAGCTCCGAATACAAGCATGTGGGCTGCTGATTTACGTCTTTCCCCTCCTCCCTTCCTCCCAGCCTTTGCTGCCTCTCACGCACACCCTGCTGTCCCCCTGGGAGGGACAGGGCCGCCAGGTATTACACCCACCAGCTGCACGGCCACAGCTGTGCACCGCAGAATCCATTCCTCCCAGCTGGGCTCAGAGCAATAAGGCACAGATGTGGCAGAGATACGGCGCCTTCCCTGGCTGCACTCCCAAGCCTACACCCGCTTCCAAAAACCATACCAAGAAATGCAGTCGCTAAGGAAGAACCTGCCAAACTTTGCAAGACAACCGAGGGCCTGAGTCTGCTGCTCTGGGCTGAACGCTACACTGCAGAGTGCTGCTGC